>NW_025944219.1:0-39222 GCF_000764305.2 Hyalella azteca | reverse complement strand
CAATTATCACTTTAGAATTAGAATCAATTATCACTTTAGAATTAGAATCAATTATCACTTTAGAATTAGAATAATTCATCACTTTAGAATTACGTTATTTAGAAAATGTTTCAGTAAATCATTGAGAACGAATATGAAACGTTTTAGAAATTTCGATGAAATGTAAATGTAATTGAAATTGGATGAATGTCACTTTATTAAGAGGAACTTAGCGAGCGAGCTTAAGGCTCTTCCAGAAGCAGTCATTAAGAGCGGCACAGGCTAATTTAACGACTTACGGCTTCTTTGTGGGAAGAACAGGCCTTCTGGGTGCAGGTGAGGAGTTGTCCAGTTGAAGAACCGGCTAGAGGCTGAGGACTGTCATCTCGCGGAGTAGGAACTACGCAGAACGGACGGGCGCCTGTCTCTTATACACATCTAGATGTGTATAAGAGACAGGTTGTATGCAGCTGCACTGCATGCAGCACGGTTGTATGCAGCTACCGTGCAGCCGCTGCAGTCATGATGCGTGGGCAGCAACGTGACGACCTGCAGCCGCTGCACGAAATGTCGTGCAGGCGGTCAGCTGCACGGCAGTGCGTACACACGATGAGCCGTGCTGCAGTGCGGGCAGTTGGTCAGCTGCACGGTATTGCTTGCAGTTGGTCAGCTGCACGGCAGTAGGTACAACATGCTGCACAGGAAGCAGAATTCTTTCCATCGCGGTTCATTAGCTCAGTCAATGCTCAAGAAAAAGTTTTCTACGATACTCCCAAGAAAACGACAGAAATTTTTGAGGTTGGACTACGTTATATAAATTAGCTCCGAGCGCAATCCCTGACGTGTGACCCCCGCGACAGCGGCGACACGTATGACATATACAAGTTTTAGAAGAGACTCATTTTCAGTGAATTTGGTTGAAATATCGCTTACGAGATCTAAATTGGATTGATGTAGATAGATCTACTCAGTACAAAAAGATTTACCCTGAGAGTCGTGTGCGGTCGCGCATTGCCTGCACCGCTACACGGTCGCATCTCTTCCGGCTTGGCGGCTTTTGCTGAGAATTACGAAATTAGTTGTTATCGGTGCGATATTATTAGTAATGCGTGTTTGCATATCGTTTGGAAAGTTCTACATTCACTTTTTATTTACGTGTTCCATGTACGTCTCGGTTCCTTGAATGATGACTTACTTTTTGTTGAGTTAACCGACTTATTGGAAGTTTCCATAATTAATAAACAAAGCCGAGTCCGTATTCTGCAGACAACACGATACAATAAAAAAAATGATGTAGTATGTTTGCAAATTTCCTAATTGCGTTTAGACGACGTAGATGGAGCTTCATCAGCTCTGCCGTAGATACTCGTATTAATTTGTGGTAACCGTCATCAGTATGAGATGCTTTATTCTAACCGGTTTAATGGTTCCTGTGATAAAACTTTAGACTCCGAGGCCAGGGTATGTCTTGGCATGCAACAGTGTTAGGGTAATATATTCTTTAATTACCGACAGTCAGTGCTCAGTAGAAAGCAGCGGCCACTGAACTGAATCAATATCTTATTTATCGCCGAATGGTGGCCGCTTGACGAGATGAGAATAAGTAAAGCTGTCATTATTATAGTAGAGTTCGTTTGCACCAAACCTTGAAGCAATTTCATCAATTGAGAAACTTTGCTGAATTTTATTTTGACTTTTAGTTAATTTTGCATCCATTCAGCATGGAAGGTTGTAGATAAGCTACTAATCATGCACCGGAAATTCACTTCAAGAGGAATTTTTAAACTTCTCTTAACTTAAATTGCACTCTAGTATAATGACTAATTATGAATTCTCATTAACCCTTAAAATGTCAGGAGTGCCGCCGTTGGAAATAAATAGAAATTTTGAACTAGCCCAGCTTAGTCTAAACATGCACTGCTGCATTTGGCTTAAATAGCTACGACGTCGCAAAACACGCTAGGGACATTGCTACGGCTTCTTTGTGGGAAGAACAGGCCTTCTGGGTGCAGGTGAGGAGTTGTCCAGTTGAAGAACCGGCTAGAGGCTGAGGACTGTCATCTCGCGGAGTAGGAACTACGCAGAACGGACGGGCATAGACCACGCGAGACGACACAAGGACGTGTTGAATGTGTGAAGGTTGAAGTGAATCTGTCTGTTGCCGGCCAGAGATGCAAAATTTCTGCTTGGCTGCAGGGAAAGCCTCGGAAGCAGTGAGAAAAGTCGCAACCAGCCCGGCCGCTAAATGACTGCTTTGAATAAAATTATTAGAATTGGCAATAATGACGTAAATTTAATAAAGGGTGAAGATTAAATCGTTCTCAATGGTTTACAGAAAGGGATGGACCTATAAAAATGAAGACATATGCACGAAAGTTCGTAACCTTTCCGACACAGCCACTGCTGCTCCAGCCAGTATAGTCTTCACGTAGGTTACACATCAGCCTGCCTCTACACTTACCCCACCTCCCTACTTTGTTGCCGCCAGTGAGGTTGGGTTAGGTCTGGTTAGGTTTGTAGGGATGAGAGTCTGGGGTAAGTGTGAATCTCGGACCATGCTGCGGTGTAACCTCCATGAAGATGATGCGGAATAGCGCAGCGGCTGCGGAAAGGTGGCGTTTAAACACTTTAACTTCATAGGCTACTCCACTCAGTACCAAGCTTGCGCATGGTAAGGAATATAAAAATGTGATGGCAATGAGCAATGTTGGCCAATAAAACGTGTCCCAAAATGCCTACTAACATATTTGAGTTTAGGGGCTGGAACTGGCTCAAGGAGTAATTCCTCATTACACGCGGCCCGTTGTAAGGTTATTGGTGATGGCCTGCAGTACCGGCTAGCTACAACGGCACTATTACAGATCGGCAGGCCCTGAGTTAGTGCACTCAACGAGTTGAATACCCGTTTAACTTGGAAAGGGCTCTGGCCTACGGTAATCAGTATTAGGCAATGTTCGTGATCAATCGACAGTATTTATGATAGTGAAACAGCAAAAATTAGAAGTAGTGCTGCATAAATGTGGGCGCTTGAAGTTGGAGCATGATTGCGCTCTCGCTTTTTCTATTACGTTGTTAGTCTGTAGCACAAAAACAATAAAATACTTATATTTTTGTACTTTATTCATTTAGAGTTTACGGGAGCCTCTGAAGACTAGTTCAATGCGGCCCCATGGCAAGACAGTTTAAAGAATTTAAAGGAATTTGCTTCTCAGCTACGGATTTGGGTGTCCTGAAGAGTTGTCAAATGTTACCCACAGCTGAATGGCTACAAAATGGGGCCGCCAAAGAGGAGACCACATGAGCGAGGACAGCCCTACGCCAGGGCAGAGATTCCCACTCCAGGGCAGAGAGTCCCACTCCAGAGCAGAGAGTTCCGCTCCAGGGCAGGGCAGAGAATCCCATTCCAAGGCAGAGAGTCCCACTCTAGGGCAGAGAGACCCACTCCAGGGCTAAGCTAACAGAAAGATTTGGGTGGAGAGTCGCGGTAACATGAATAGGTTAGGCCACTCGATACGGAATTGTGACCATGCTTTAAGAGATGGTTGTGAAGCCGAAGCGCTATAGCTTCTAGCACTTGCATACCTTCATGCTCTTATGCCCTCAAACTTGCTGGCAATGAAAGGAATATGAACTGAGGTGTATATTGGGCAAAGCTGGTCTCCGGCTTAAAAAATTATACGAGCGTGATGCTAAGACGAAAAATGTTCATATATGATCATTTTTGAATAAATAAATGTGTGTTGCATGGATAACCAGTCTACAGGCCTGACCTCGAATCAACGACCACATCGGCTCTTTTGTGTACGTCCGGATGGGCAAATTTCTGGGAGTCAACGCCAACTTAAATTCATTATCCAACAAATGAAGAGTTTGGACAAAACTTTGAGGAACGAGGTTATAAAATGAAATCGAAGGCAAGCAAAACAAGAATGGAGTAGAGATTAGAGGAATCTTTCCTTTCTCTAAAGTTGCAAGATGGTATAAATTGCTATCAACTTCACGAAATTGTTCTGTGCTGTCTTAACTGCGGTACAGCGGTAGGGGGTCATCCTCAACATGCGTGAAGAGGCAAAGGAGGCGCAACTCGCTCCCGCGTCAGCCCAACCCGAAAATTTCTGGAGAATTGGAAACGGTGTTTAGACAAGTCACAAAATTAGCTCTGAAATTAGACGAAAAAATGCTCGATGCAATAGAAGGTCATGAATGACAGAAGTTCGCAAATTGTTTTAAAAAGTATGTCGAGCTGGTGCAAATTGTTGCAAAACGTTTTGAGTAAGATGCAGTCATTATTATTAAAGGAAAACCTTGCAATGAAGCACGTATAAATTATTTATATTATCAAAGAATATTAAAGTATTGGTAATTACTGGCTTTATTATTTATTCGGGTTTAAGAGAAAAGGAACAGGATTTAACATCCCATCACCGCTTGCTCCATGCCTACGAAGATAAGATGATGTACCTGAAGTACTAAAAAATCTTCAGTGAATCGCTGGTCAAGTGCTGGTTCTTGGAGCTGGTCCACACCGCGCAGAGGTAAGTTGCCGGGGCCAAAGTAGTGGACGCAGCTAAAGCGCCAGGAGTCCCAGCGAGGTCGGTCGTGGCGCAGACGACATCCACTCTAGCAAGTGCCCACATATGCGTCCAGGGTCACGGCCTTACTCAAGCTAAGCTGCCATGAAAGGCTTTACTCCACGAGTCCAAAGGTAACCAGTGGCCGAAGATTCTTCATAAGTTAGTCAGTCCGTAGAATCTGACTTTATGTGTCAACTAAATCTGATTTGAGATGTGAAATTGGATTTGGCACGAAGCTTCAACAGCACCCTGAGAGTTGCTGCTATGAGGTCGGCAACAAACGGCCAAAACTCTTCAGAGAAGTGTGAACTCGCCAGTGAAGTAAAGTATGGGGCGAGTTGTTAGATTCACGTTGAATGTGCCTGCAAAAACTACTTCCAACATCACTCAAATCATCTGAGGCACTGAACAAGTGCGGATGTGAAATCTATGCCCGAAATTCTTCAGAAAATAAAACTAACTCATAGTTTTTTACAACACTTCACTTTAACTTCACTTCTTGTTTTTTGATTGTCTGTCTACTACAATCTTATAATCGAAATTTAACACACTTCTACTTTTCCTATCGATCTGAAATTTTGCACACTTACGTAAAATTGGAGACAATGAATGAATCAATTGACAGAATAAATAATTAAATAAAATGTTTAATATATAAAATTGAAAAAATAATTTTTTCCGCTTCAAACCTTAACATCAATATTTAACACACTTCTACCTGTCCAATGGATCTAAAATTTTGCACACTTTCGTAACGTCAGACACAATGCATGAATAAATGGACAGAATAAATCATTTTTAAAAATTTATTTGTTATATATTAAACAAATTTAAAATTAATTTTCTTGATTTTTTAAAATAAAATTAAAAATTCTTTGTACATGTGTAACATTGGAGACACTGGATTTTTTAGAAGTGTTGTCTTATAGCAAAAGTAATTTTTAAACGCATGTTATTTGTTTTGAGTAAGCATAGCAAGTTTAATCGAAAATAGAAATATTTCGCAGACTTTACGAAGTATTATAATGTTTGGGTTAAATAAATAAATTTCATGTTACACAATTTTTCCTTGTGTAAAAAACGAGCATTGCCTTTGCACAAACACGTAACGAACTCGTCTCGAGTTGCAGCCTTGACTTTGAGCCTTGTTGGTTGAATTTACTTCCCAACGTTACCATAGTAGCTATTGCGCCGTATTTTAACTATGAGTAATGCCAGGCCAACCAAGAGTCATTGTTTCACGTCTTATTTGCAACGTAGTTACATAAAATGATAAACATCAAAACATTTCTTAGTTATTATGTAGCAATAAAATCCTAAAAATTTAGTTCCGACAGTCTTGTAAGTTGTATAGTTTTACTTACATTAAGTATTGACGAGCGCCGAGCGGTGAGTTAAGTGCAGATACTCGACTCTCGAGAGTTGTGAGACAAATAATGTACTTGTAGTAGGCTAGGTGCTGAGTGGCGGCTTGCGCTGAGGTTGTGCATCAGTTTCTTAGAAGGTAGGCATAAATATGTGGGGTTGTCAATCTCCTAGGGGCTAGGCCCTAGGGCCTAGGCGGCTGAGGCTAGGCCCTAGGCGGCACGCTCCTCTTTATAATTTAATATGTACTTTTAGTTATTCAAGTTATTATTTACATATACTTAACAAGTTAACATTAACTGCAGTTAGTCCCGCACAAGCAGTCAAATACTGTTATTCTTATTACAATTTTGACACAAAATTTGAACATTGGGCTGGATGCTCACTTGCTCAGTTAATCATCATTCATCAACAACTAGAACCAGCTAATTTGGTCCTTTTCACAATATATACTGTGTATATTTGCAATTCCTGCCATTCAACTCAATAACTAATAGGGAATTTCTGTGTATCTGACTAGACTGACTAAAAAAACTGTAAAATTTCAGAATGACAGAAACTAGATAGGCCTATATGATGTTTAGTTTTAAATTTAATATCAATAATAATAATTGAAAATATAAATTAAGTGCCAGTTGGTCTTGTATCATACTATCACTCTTGTTAAAAATATCCTTATATTCTGCAGAGTGCAGAGACCAGCAGAGTGCCACTCTGCTGCTCATGGTGGCATTCTAAACCAGTTAATGGCTTCTTAATGACTATCTACCTATTACCTAATACCTATGGCAGTGTGTAATTCAAGGAATAAAAGTTCACTTATATAAAAGCTTTCCACCCAAGGTGGAAAGCTTTCCTTAGAAACAGTGCTCTGCCAGGTGGCTGTTTATAATTAGACCTGTTTAGTTGTCTCTCGTTTTATTGATATTTTTTATTTTTCTTTCATTTAATGGACTTTCTGAAAATTTTTCAGGCCCTTTGGTTGTACTTTGCAATGATTAAGTTCAAGTTAAGTATTGAGTTAAGTTAGTTTAATAATAAAGTTAACCAGTACAGCACAAGCAATCACAGCTGAAAAAGATGACATTACAATCCCACCAATCAATCACAGCTGGAAAAGAGAACATCACAATCCCATCAACCAATCATGGCTGGAAAGGGATGACATCACAATCTCCCCAACCAATCACTGCTAGAAAGGGATGACATCACAATCCCGCCAACCAATCACAGCTGGAGAGGGATATCATCAACAGATATGTACTATACAATGGACTAAAGTGGAATGTTCGTGTTCCTGGTCTTTCAAAGCTTTCACTTTCAGGTCCTGCTTTCTAAACTATCAAGCCCTGCTTTCCAATATGATATGTGCACTGGTTAATTCAATACCCCTCTAGAATTCCACACAGACCTATGCCCAATGCCAATGGTAATATAGAATTTAGGAGCCGGCCAGAATTGGAGCGCCCAAATTGGAGTGCCGATATTGTAACGCAGCACTGGAAAAGGAGCGAACGCCGCGGCCAACTGCACTGCAGCGCTTTACAAACAAAAATCACTGTCATTTCCATTAACCACTCATGTGACAGCTTCAAATTGCACCTCACTAAGTGTGGAGCGCAGGATAGAATTCTAAAAATTGATGTTCTTACATTATTTCGATCCACCGCCGCCACTTTTTCGATCCAAAAATTTTAGTTAAGATAGAAAGGATAAAAATAGGAGGGATTAAAGTTGCACTTGAGAGAATCAAGAATGAAGGTTGGAACACTTTATGATTTGAATTGGACTAAATATTAATTCATTAGCAATTTGTCTCAAAGTCAAGCACAACAAATTAAAATTTATGAATTAATAACAAATCTTGCCACCAATTAAGAGGTGAACATGATGCACACTGCGAATGCTATTCAAGTGAGCAAAATATCCTACACATTTATACAGTGGAAGCAAACGCACTTATGACTTTTTTGAACTACGGTTGGCAATGCCAATGTCGGTAGTACATCACTGCCAACCGTAATATTACGGTATGTAAGTGCTGTAGTATTAAGGTACAGTTATAGTAGAATGGTAGTAACTGTAAGTATTATGGTAGTTTTTGCAAATGTATGCAAGAACAGATTCTGAAATAGAAGTGACATTTCCATAATCCATTCTAATATATAAACGGGACCAATAAAATACCTACCAAATCCATTCATTGCCATTCAAATTGGGATGTATGGATGACAATTTTACCATCGTTCCTAAGATGCTCATTTTTACTACTGGCTGCAGCTGTAGAATCAAATTAAATTGAAAAAATATTATTTAAAATTTTTAGCTTAATAATTAAATTGTACTAAATTAAATTACTTAATACACCTCATGGTACGTGCCTAAGTGCTCAATGATTTATTTAATGCAATAATTGCAGATTCTAAATAACGAACATTTTCTAAAAGACATGAGACATATGAAAACTCGCGATGGGAGACGAAATCATTCAGAATTTGAAGTGAAGCTATTGAGACAATATTGACAAAATAGGAAAAAAGACAAGAAAAATTCATATCTGGATGCAAATCAAAAGGTATTTGATTTTTGAAACAACTTTCATTCATTTAAATTTCAGTGTTGAATGCGGTTCAAATCTATTTATTGTGAAATCAAACTTGACATTACCAAAACAAGGTGTGGGACATCGTCTTGGCGATGCCATCTTATCTTATGTTACATGACAGCACGATGTACAAATATTTGCAGTTTATCCCATCATTTGGTGTGGTTTCGAAAATTTTGTTGGTATTGGTAAAATCGTGAAAATTTTCTGCAAAAGTTGACGTATTTTTTTATTCTAGAACATATTCATTGCAAAAATTTGTCAGATATGGATAAACGACTATTGAATGTAATCGAGTAAAGCGTCACCGACCCGGTATCAAATTCCAAACCGCGTGCAATATCAGAAGTGCGGCAGTTTCTGACTAGCTCAGTGTATCAATTGTCGTTGTGTTGGAAGGTGTGCCGTCAAACGGGGTAATAAGGGTCGGGTGGGGTAAATCGGGACAGTTGTCGCTAATTTTGTAGAAATGTTGTAGCAGCTAAACTAATCAAAATATAGCAAAACTAAAAATAGTGACGTAAACTTCAACAACATTTTTACTATGAATTATGCATAAGGCAAGTTAAGAAATCATACATTTACTATCTCTAAAAAAATAACTGAAGAAAAGTGTGAAAAGAGATATTTTGGAAAAGTATATACCTCTGCTCAGGTCTGTAGTAAAAAAAATATTTGCCGTATTAAAAAATTTTACTCACATGAAAGTTGAGCACAGGTGTTGACTTAAAAACGCGATTGACGGAATTAGCCTATCTCATTCAAAAAATCAATGCGGCCATTTCTGCAGGATGGGTAATAAGGGACACCCCCCGGGGTAATAAGCGACACCCCTAAAAACGCATTTACAGTAGAACCTCTGTTAGCAAAGGCTCCAGTCAAACAAAAAATCAATTGGCAACAAAAAATTTTGGTTACATTTATCTCGCTTAGTGAAAAAAAAATCACTTAACGAAAAATTAATGCATCATCAATCATCACAAAGTTGTGCATTATATATATATATATAACAGTGCATAGAATGTCATAGATAGAATTGTGCATCGGGCAATATAGAGAATGAAAAGTAATTAACCTAAATCATGATTTATTTCTCCAAAAAAATATGATGTTTGTCAGTAAAATATTCCTTTCTGTTTCAGGTATATTTTTACGATATTTTTTTGTTATTGAGAATTCACTTGACCCAATTAATATGGTGTGAAATTACAAGCCGTCCTGTGCACTTATAGATACAGAAGAAATGCTACATGGCTGCTGATATGAAGCTTGCAGAGGACAAGGTCGTTGTAAATGCACACTGGCAGGTCCATGGATACGGTAATATTACATCAATAATATGATAAAGTATGGATACGGTAATATATCAATTAAGGAAAACATGTAAAAATCAATGAAAATGTCATTTATTCTACATCTACATCATCAACAAAGGAAGAGGAGGACTTCAGAGTAGTGTTAGTATTGGACGAGTACGCTTTGCATGCTTCAAACGTTTTAAAATTGAGTTTTATTTCAAGCGTCCTGAATTCATCCTGGATTACCCCGTTCCCAAGGGTAATTCGGGATGCTTTTATTTTGCGTCTGGCATTTTACAAATGGCATGTAGAATTTTTTTATAGATGCTATTCGATAGCTCTTAAAGAGCTTTAAAATGAACCCAAACTTGTTTAGGAAATATTTCATGAAAAGGAGTTATTAACGAAAAACGCTCAAAACCGTCACTTATTACCCCGTTTGATGGTTACGTAGTAGGCTTTTTGATCCATTTTCTTATATAAACATGATAATATATTACCAATCCAAAATTCAACACTGGTGGAGCGTTCTAGTGGTTGCGGTGGAGCTAAGTGACTGTCCACATCCTGGAATTCCACCATGGACTGCTGACTGCAACTGGGGTTTTTTAACATATCTGTCAAAAGTTATTGAAACTAATAACCATTTTTTCAATATTCTTCAATAGTTTCATAGAAAAGTTTTAATTTTCTAATATTTGTTCGCCTGGCAGGTTGCCAGGTTCTTGATAATTTAGCTGCAATGGGTGTTCCCAAGTTTTATGGATGGATTCGCAAGAGGTATCCTACAATCATTGAAGATGTCAGACCTGATCAGGTTTGTAGTTGTTATGACTTATGCCCAAAAGCTGAACTCTGAAGTAAACTATAATATACTGAATTATGACAAATTAAATTGGTCAGTTTCTAGTAATTTGATAGAAAATACTCTTATTACTCTATTGCTTGTATTTTTTATCTACAAAAGTTGAAATACATCATACAAATGTAAATGCAATGTACACATTTACCATATATAAGTATATATACCTCTTTCTTCCATCATTTTTCATATCTAAATTAAATATCTATTCTATAAAATTTTTACATTCAGATATGTTGATATATGAAGAATTTTAATAATGGATTCTTTACTTGCAGGTTCCTGATTTTGATAATTTGTACTTGGACATGAATGGCATCATACACTCGTGCTCTCATCCAGATGAGACTGATCCTTGCTTCAGGATCACTGAAGACCAGATATTCAAAGATATATTACATTACATTGAGGTATGAACAAAGTTAACAATGATTGCACAATTAATGTTCCCATGAATGCTCTAATGTTACATACTTTATATATGTTTATTATTTTCAAACATTGTCATTGTTTACAGTCTCTGTTCTGCATGATACGCCCCAAGAAAGTGTTTTTCCTGGCTATTGACGGCATTGCTCCTAGAGCCAAGTTGGGCACGATGAGAGATGGAAGGTATGCCAACTCTGCACATTAAATGATTTGGTGTGCAATTGCATTTAAAGCTATTGGAAGGTACAAGTTATTATTGGTGCTTCTCAGTAGTATGAACACTCACAGCCTTGTTTCTGTTTATAGAAAAATAATCTCTTCAAATATTCAATGGTTTGTCCAGACTTTGTTTCTGGTCTTGATATTTCATTTCTAAATTTTCTCAAATCATGATTTAAGTTTCTCTCTTTTTTCAAATTCAACAATTAATAAATACACTCATTTTCTTTATGCTTGCTCCAGATTTTCCCGTGGTAAAGCTGATGAAAAATCAAGAACTACAGCCATCGAAAAGGGCAAAATTTTGCCCCCAGGAGAGCCCTTTGATCGGAACTGCATCAGCCCCGGCACAGAGTTCATGGATCGCCTGGACCAACAATTTCAGAATTTTATCACCTCAAAAGTCTCCAATGATCCTTCATGGCAGTCGTGTACAGTCATCTATTCTGGGCATCAGGTTTGAAGCCAACCATTCTCAAATATCTGCATAATAGAGCTTTATTTATGTGAATGCTCCTCTCACCCAATTAAAATAAAATACATTTTTGAATGGGTATGTTATATTACACTAATCAAGAAGAACTCTATTTTGAGCTTTAATTTAAGTTTTATTGCTAAATCCTAAAACATTATTGTTGTCGCCACCACCGTTTGTATTTTTTTATTTGAAATTGTGCGTCGTTTGTATATTAGGTGGCTTACATTATAATTGTTCTTTGCTCCAGACTCCAGGAGAAGGTGAGCACAAAATCATGGACTACATCAGGTATCACCGCAGCCAGCCAGGCTACGATCCTCATACGCGCCACTGCCTCTACGGCCTCGATGCTGACCTCATCATGCTGGGCCTCGCCTCACATGAGCCTCACATTGCCCTGCTCAGGGAGGAGGTGTGTATACATCACATGCCTCATCATGCTGGGCCTCGCCTCACATGAACCTCACATTGCCCTGCTCAGGGAGGAGGTGTGTATACATCACATGCCTCATCATGCTGGGCCTNCTTGGTATTACCCCTTCCATTGCGCACCTTACATTTCCGACATCAAGGATTTCTCTGACTGCTCCATGGAGTTCGAACTAAACCACGCCATGATGCCGTTTGAACAGCTGATGGCCGTCCTGCCACCCCAGAGCGCCCAGCTGCTGCCTCAGTGCTACGCTGACCTCATGCTCAGCCCAGACTCGCCTATCATCGACTTCAATCCGCGTGAAAATGTTCGTATTTTTTAGCTTAAAATTACCAATACAAAAGTTAAACAGAAAATGCGTAACATTTTCACACACTGTTCATATGAAGTTTCCCAAATTATGCTCTCATTGAAAACGGTAAATTAATCTCTGTGAGATATCTCCAACGAATTCGTGTATTCTCTTCAGGACCGAGAAGCTGAGCCACGCATGCCTTTCATTGACGAGGAACGTCTGCTGGAGGCCATGTCTAAAGTGAGCCATCGTCTCACTGAAGACGAGCGACGACGCTCTGTTCATGGTCCCATGCACGTCTACAGCTTCACGTCAGACGACCTCGGTGCATACCAGGTTAGTTCGCTTTATTTTATCCTGAAAAAATTTTAAGCTGATATTATTTTATCCTTTATCCCTGGTTCCAAGCACTACAGCTCCACGTTGGGCAACCTCTTCGGATGCCAGGTCACGTCATGACTCACGTTATTTAGTGTTTAAAGTATTCTAATTCTTCATATTACAGAGCCCCGAGCATTTCCCACCGGTTCGCATGAACCATGCCAAGTGCGACATGACTCACGGAGAGGCGTGGAGCATCGCTAGGGAGGATATCCTGAGGGGCTTGTGTCCTGGAGCTCTGACTGAGCTTTACTTCCCAGGCTTCCCTACGCTCAAGAATCTGGCGCATACAGTGAGTTTAAATTTGTCGTTAATTTCTTTGACATAGTGTTGCCGGCGCTATGGAATGCTTATGTCGGGTTCTTTAGTCTCCGGCAACAATTTAGGTGAATGAAAGTTTTCTACTGGATATGGATGTATTGTTAAAGTATGGGCAGTGATTACAGATGCAGTTGCGAATCGAATGAAATATAACCAGACATTGGGAACATGAGTGAGGTACGTATTTGAGTTGTAAAAGATAAAACATATAATCAACAAAATTAAAACCAAATAAAAGAACCTCACTCACAGAAGTGTATCAAAACCAAAAACCCTTAGCATTGACAAAACAATCAATCAGCCAGCGGTAATTTCAGCTCAGAATGCAATTGATAAGGCAAAACACAAGAGAGTAATTCAAGAGATTAAAGTGGACCAAGGTAAATGGACACTATTGCAACTATGATAATACCGGCAACTTATTGGGTGAAACACGTAAATTGAAGACAGTTTGGTATTGAAGTAATAAAATAGCAAGCATTGAAATTAAAGGATTTAAACAGTAAAGTCATTGAAGTGAAATCATATAAACAACTTGATATTGTGCAATTTAAGTTCTTTGGATTAAAAGCAAGCATTGCAAGAAAGTGGATCAATGCATGTGCAAAGTACAAACCTAAGCAAGAATGAAGTAAATCAATTATTAAGCTGAATGAACACTAACATACCTGGTTTTAAAAGCTTTATACAATATGGGTTCTAACAAGCACTCACCAAGGCAATTGCAGTCGTCAGAGCATTGGACAGCAATTCTAACATACCTGGTTTTAAAAGCTTTATACAATATGGGTTCTAACAAGCACTCACCAAGGCAATTGCAGTCGTCAGAGCATTGGACATCAATCTGCCTGCTTCTATTAGTTACAGTGTCACTGATCAAGCACATGCATGAATATTATCATTATTGGAATTTTTCCCCGTGCCTGAAAAAATAAAGGGAAATGTTTGGTAGTGAATTGGAACATATACATTGAGTGAACAAATGAATAACAGATTTGGTTTGCGATGAAAAATACTGATTTAACTACGCGGCTCTAATAGCAATGCTTGAAATTATTATTTTCCGTCCATGACATACATATACTGGAACTAGTTTGACGTCATTATCTTCTTTGTCATATTACTAGGTTGAAGTCATTGGTTTCTTTGGCATATCACTACAAGCTGGAAATTTCTATTTTCCTTGATATAACACAGCTTGAAAAATATAATTTGCTGTAACATAATACAAAGTATGAGAAATTTCAAATTTCTCACCATAAATTTGTACATAGATTCTAGGTTGCCTTCACTTTTCCGTTTTTCTGATTTCATTTGTAGAATAAGCAAGTATTCAAAGCAAAGTCGGTGGCAGACCTCAGTAGTCATCAGAAAGACAGCAGAGTGGGAGTTAAGTGCCGAGATAAATTGTTCTCAAGTGCATATCTAAGTCTGCTGGTGTCGATCCATTATTTCTGTGCTATTCAGATTCAATTTAAGATACTCTCACGATTAAACTAAATCGTCAGCTCCAAGTCTCCAAACAGTCTTGAAACCGACTGGCATCTAAGTACCTTTCTCTAACCTCTTGCTGTAACCCGGTTTCCCTATTTTTTGTTTGAATGAATTAATGCCGTTTGAATTTCAATTTTGTTTATTTTTTGCACTATTTAAATCGTTCTTCCTTCTCTGGAAAGTTGGACTCAGGTTAAGACTCAAATTCTCAACGTAAATTCAACAATATATCATCAAATCTAAACCTAAATTTAATTAATTAATTTTCTATGTTGGTGTTCTTCGTTCTGAAAGTGCGGTAGCTTAGTACCCATGATCCTATACTGTACTCGCGAAGTTCACTGCAATTAAATCTTAAGATTAAGTCTATTTCTAACTTTCAAAAACAGTTAAACCTCTTACTATTCTTCCTATTTTTTCTCGTCCAACTTCCCTCCCCTTCAACTGTTTTCTACTATTTTCCTTTATAATTCTTCCAACTAGAAGTGTTTCACCACACTGGGCAATAAAACCTCAGGTTGGTAGGTTCTTTATAAATTATCTGTTTTATGGTGCCCTATTTTTTAATATTATTTTCAGCGCCAACTTTGTCCATTCTTTTTGTCTGTTCTTAAAACAAGACCTTTTCTTCAACAGTATCCAGTTATCCCGATTCAGCGACTGGTCTGCTTAACTTAATTAATTTTGACGTCACCCTTTCGTCACCCTGTTTTCCAACGAATCGATCACCAGCTACGAGCCTTTGAAGCAAACATTAAAGCATTTATTTGCATTAAATTCAACTTGAGTATCCGGCAGACGGAAAGGATCTGTTTGTACCTTTGAAGGGCACTTTTAAATAACGTTCGTCTCCAGAAAACATGAATGCTCTTCCAAACTTTGTTGGTTAAACTTAAAATAAAAGTTCCCTGAATTATCATTTTTTACCTTAGCTTCTTCGATTGTGTGAAATTGTCACAATCACTAGCTTGAAGTTGCGATTTTCCTTGATATAACACTGGCTTGAAAAATATAATTTGCTGTAACCTAATACAAAGAATGAGATTGTGAAATGTCTCGATTGTAAAAAGTATGAGATTGTAAAATGTTTCGACTGTAAAATGTCTTCCTACCTGACATCCACGAGCACACCTCATATTAGTGTACGAAATATCCCAACTAAATACTACAGATTTTTCATATTATCTTAAAACTACCCTATTTTCGACATAGCCCGCGGGGCTAAAATTTTTATTACTAGTTTTAGCTTCAGACTATTAAGGAAATCTACGAAATTTTAATGTTAAATTTTTAACGAGGACCTCTAAAACTATACTATTTTCGACAGTTAAACCTTTGATTGGATGGGTTACATTTACATGCTCGCGATGGCATATTGAATTGGTGAATTAAAAAAATTTAGAAAAATTTCAAAATTTATCCGTCAATTGTCCAGATGAAGGCGTTTTTGTTCGAGTATCTGAAAATGATTTTAGCTTACAACCACGTGTTGCGGAGGCGTAACACGTGGTGCTGACGGGCATTACCTGCCATCAGTTACTGACGGTCATTACCTGCCATCAGTTACTGACGGNCGGATGTTGCGCCACGGTGCGTGTGGTGTTGTGTTTGTGTTTGGGCTAATCCACCACGGATGTTGCGCCACGGTGCGTGTGGTGTTGTGTTTGTGTTTGGGCTAATCCACCACGGTTGTTGCGCCACGGTGCGTGTGGTGTTGTGTTTGTGTTTGGGCCACTCCACTACGGTGCCTGCGCCATTTTAATTGCGTTTTGCTCATTTTAAAATGAGGCTCAGCAAAACTTGATTCAAAATATTTGTGAAGCAACAGGTAAAATCCTTCAGTAAGGAGATGATGAGTGACTATAAAGTTTGAAATTAGTTAACCGAAGTTATAATAACCTTATCACTTTTTAAAATTCTTCACGGGTACTTCCAGAAGAGCTAATTATAAAATTTATGCGACTTTCAAGCACCCCCATGCAGTACGTCTGAGAATCACTTGACGATGTCAGGCAAGCATTCAATTTTTAGATTTGGGAAAAAATATTGTAGACCTGAGTTTCTTTGCAGCTGATTGTCTCAAAAAGCATTCCGTTCTTTGATTTGTTATTTGTTTTTGAAACACAAAAGTCTTTTTTTGTGTCATGGAAGTAGAATCTTATATCAGAAAAGTGACTACCGTGACGCTTGTTTAATGTCAGTCTTTCCTCATCTGCTTATTTAAATTTTTGTTCCAAATGCCTCTGAAATCTCCTGTATGATGATTTTGGCTTCCATGCTTCTTCATCTTGACATTGATCAACTTGATCTGTAGGTGCTGGAGAACTCGCCCAGCAACAAAGCTGATGCTGGAACCAACGACAAAGTTCTTGTTCGAGTTGAGACGCGTCACGAGCCTGACTTGAGCCGCCTCAAGTCATCAGTCCCTGGACATAAATACCTGCATGGTGAGTAACGTGCTTCTCAACCGCGAGGTTATGACTTTTATTTATATTGAACAAAGATACTTGCACGGTAAGTAAAGTGCTTCTCAACCGTGAGCTTATGACTTTATTTATATTGAACACAGATACCTGCACGGTGAGTAACGTGCTTCTCAACCATGTTATGTTTTTACTTGTTTCTTAGTTCATGTTACAGGCATTTCAGTGAATAGTATTTTTAAAATCATTTCTGGCGAGAACGTAGATAATTCATATGAACTTTGTGCCGTTTTAAAATTTCATCAGTTCTTTTACCAATACACTAGCCCATACAATACATGGAATTTAAAAGCAAAGAAAACGCCAAGCAAGTTCACCATATCGATATTGAAATCGTTTCGGAGTCCAGCTCCATCATCTGTTAATTAAAAATGAATACAATCATTTATAAATTTTCAATCATACAATCGCGCTTAGCGTTCTCTTTGCTTTTATATTCCTTGTGAACTTGCGATTTAAGAAGACTAATAATATAAATACTCCCCTACAAAACACTATATACTTCTTCTTAAATTTTATTTACAATAAATTAGCTACTTCATTCTTGTGTTCTTCTGACATTTACATGCCAATTTTTCCTCCTAATTCTCCCAACAAGTCTTAGAGCTAAATAGGTTTCTTCCAAGTTGAGTTGTGGTGTCATTGATTAGCATAATGAGAAGCGTCTCTATATTTTATGCACAAACACGCAGTATTAAAAGTGGGCGAACGCCTGGGTATGTCGCATCAAGCACCAGATCTAAATAATCATATTTATGAATCATATCATATTATTGAGTGACATAAGAAAAAGCGTTTATGTATTTTATACGTAAGTTCTGTTAGCAGCATTCGAGGTGGGCGAACGCCTGGGTATGCCGCAGGAGACGGTGATGCGCCTCGCAGGCACGGTGCTGATGGTGCTTAAATCAGACCCTGACGAGCCTCCATTGGCCCCCACCTTACCCAAGCCTAAGATCAACATTGGACTTGACCTCTTGTTCTTCAAACAGATGCAGGAGGTGAGCTAAATTTTGGTGCAAGTGATTAATGATGAGTTTATTTCCTTCCTTGAAGAGAAAAAGATAGTTTTCAATCATCTTGAATTGTAATAAACTTATATTGATTAAGGTTTTCCGCAAGACTGCCGTGAGAATCTGATATGCATATGATTTACATTGTGCTTTACTACAAAGTTCTAGGGATGGTACAAAGTATTGTGTCGGAAGGTAGAGTCTTGTCTCGGAAAGTAAGAAGTATTGTCAGAATTTACAACGTGTTGAACGTAAGGTACGAGGTCTTATCTCGTCAGGTAAAAAGTTTGGTGTCAGGCACAAGAACTGGTGTCGTCAGGTACAACGTATGGTGTCATCAGGTGCAAAGTATGGTATCGTCAGGTACAAAGTATGGTGTCGTCAGGTACAAAGTATGGCATCGTCAGGTACAAAGTATGGTGTCGTCAAGTACTAAGTATGGTGTTGTCCGGTGTCAATCTGGCGTCTCATTATAATCATTATAACTATATGTAATTGAGACGGTAGTATTCACTTGACCTGACGGAGATTGATGGCATGAGTCAGCATCTGGAAGACATAAGTAGATCACGCGATCAAGACCTTAGTGTGGGCGGAAGCGAAAGCTTTATAAGGGCTAGTAACTTAGTATGAGGCCCCCCGCAGTAGCTGATAAGCGCTCCGCGATGTAACGCGTCGGTTGAGTTCTCCGACCTTACGGACAACGCCGTAGTTCATACCTCTGTATTGTAACTCATGTATAACCGTTACCCTACATACAAGATATGTTATAAGACACATGTGTCTTACTTATCCTTCACGACCTTAGTCACGTAACCCGATCCTCTGGTAGAGCTTAATATATGAGCACGGACTGTGTTGTTAGGTACATAGTATGGTTTCGTCAGTACAAAGTGTGGTGTCATCAGGTACAAAGTATGGTGTCGCCAGGTACAAAGAAAGCATGGTGTCGTCAGGTACAAAGTATGGTGTCGTCAGGTACAGAGTATGGTATCGTCAGTTACAAAGGATGGTGTCATCAGGTACAAAGTATGGTGTCGTCAGGTACAGAGTATGGTATCATCAGGTACAAAGTATGGTGTCGTCAGGTACAAAGTATGGTGTCGTCAGGTACAAAGAATGGTGTCATCAGGTACAAAGTATGGTGACGTCAGGTACAAAGTATGGTGTCGTCAGGTACAGAGTATGGTATCGTCAGGTACAAAGATGGTGTCATCAGGTACAAAGTATGGTGACGTCAGGTACAAAGTTTTACAAAGCATCATCTCGACAGGTACTCGGCTACAGTCACCGACACAGCGACGGCTTGTGGCTGTTCACTGAAGAGACGGTGGCGCTGCTGGAGGCTTACAACGCGAAGTTCCCCCGCGTCGTCGAGGCAGTTTGTAGAACCCGCGGCGACGTTACTGAGGAGGAGCTCTTCCCGGGACCCTGACGGTCACGTGGTCCCTCTAGGGGCACGCGGCACCGTCATAGGTCGTTGTGCTAGAGGATAAGATGAACAAGTCTTAGAGATTCTCTAGTTTTTAATATTATGATTTGAAATTCGTCGTGTTGTTACACGAAACTTTATGAAGTATTTTAGGATTAAATTCTTCCCGTGCATTTATTAGTACTAAAATATTTTTCTTAGTCAAATATGTTATCTAGAAGCAACTTGCTTGTGTGACGTTTGATATAGCTCAAAATTCACAGCATATTAGGAACGTTTTCGCCCCTCTCTTTGTTCCACTGAATCAATTCTTGAAATAATTCAAATTAACGTCACGTTCATCGTTCCCGTGATTTAATGACCCGTGTAATAATGATTTGAGACCCTTGATGAAGTCTGCATGAAAAATACTGATGATGTAATTAACTACATAGTATTACTGTATAATTTTATTTGCTAGCAGGCCTGCAGCCAGCACCTCAGCCCTCCGACTTCCTTTACGACGTGGCTTTCGACGAAGCCTTCGCCGGGGGCTCGACACTAGCGGGCCCCGCGTCCGCCCACCGCTGCTACAGACTCCGCTGGTCTGCCTTCGTCAACCTCTCCACCGAACCTCCCCACCCGGAAGAGGTAGGGTAGTCCCTCCCCACCCGTAGGAGGTAGGGTAGGCCCTCCCCGCCCTGAGGAGGTAGGATAGGCCCTCCCCACCCGGAGGAGGTATGATAGGCCCTCTCCGCCCGGAGGAGGTGGGGCAGGCCCTCCCCACCTGGAGGAGGTAGGGTAGGCTCTCCCTACCCGCCCGGAACAGGAGCGTTTTTTGCTATACTTATTTACGTCCGCGCCTACCCCGGCGCTGGAGTATCACCGCTTTTATAACATTGCCACTCATGAAATTCATGGCTCATTGTTCTTAACGCATCAAGAATTTAGAAACCCTCAAGTTCTGCAGACCGTTGAAATATTGGTTAGTTAACTAATTGAGCAACGACTAAACCCACTTACCTGGAAGTATAACAACCTATATATCTTGAGTTTGATAAAGCCCCAACTTCATTAGCTGCAGTCATTGCTTGATTAACTAATGCGGAAACGAGCAAACCCACACGAGTATACTTTCTTCTAGTTTATTTCTATAACGTAATTTCATATTCATTTTGCAGCAAGGGCCCCTGACGCAGTTCAGACAACCGGTGCCAGAGGCTCGACGGGGGAATGTGGAGCCTGATCCGGCGGTGCAGCGGGGCCAGCCTAATGCAGGAAGGACTTTCTCTCACAGCTACTACCCCAGCTGTGGGGAAGACGTCTTGGAAGAATGGAGAACGCGGAATAGCGGCCGTGGGGAAGACGCCGTGGGTGAACGGAGAACGCGGAATAGCGGCCGTGGGGAAGACGCCGTGGGTGAACGGAGAACGCGGAATAGCGGCCGTGGGGAAGACGCCGTGGGTGAACGGAGAACGCGGAATAGCGGCCGTGGGGAAGACGCCGTGGGTGAACGGAGAACGCGGAATAGCGGCCGTGGGGAAGACGCCGTGGGTGAACGGAGAACGCGGAATAGCGGCCGTGGGGAAGACGCCGTGGGTGAACGGAGAACGCGGAATAGCGGCCGTGGGGAAGACGCCGTGGGTGAACGGAGAACGCGGAATAGCGGCCGTGGGGAAGACGCCGTGGGTGAACGGAGAACGCGGAATAGCGGCCGNACACGCAGCACTCATCACACACACGCAGCACTCATCACACACACGCAGCACTCATCACATTAAGTTCAATAAAAGCTACATTCCCAGTCAAAGATGAGGAAATTATGTTGCAGCAAAGATAACTAGTATCATGTAAGCTGCTTAATGTCCAGAAAAGTGAAGAATCTGATTCAGGAGCCTCGTATGGGCCGTCGTCGTTCACTGTACCCTAGTGGCCTAGTCTATTTGCGCAGCTCGACTTTCTCCAGAAACCGAATAATACGAGCTATTTTTTGCCTATAGGATGACGTGGCCTAGTGGGCGTATGAATTTTTCCTCTAAATTGTTATAAATACGTATCATGATGAGAAGGATTATGTTTAAGTGTATACGCAAGACGTGAAATGATCTTAATGGGCACAGCTACCTTCGTTTCCACATATATTATATACTTTAATGAGTGTAAGACAAGTTGATACTCGAAGTTTTTGTCACAAATGAAGTATATCTCTTATGCTACATTCTCTTTTATTGATGGTCGACCCAACACTTATTTTAGCCACACTTCTTTCACATGGAACGATATTTATTCGACGCTTTTTGTTCAGGCTATTGCATTGGTTATTGTAGAACATGTAGCTTATGGTGATCTCACCTTGGGACGAACTTGTCGATAAGGGTTAATTCAAGTAATTCACCTCTAAATTTTCACTGGCTACCGGTTGAGAATGGTTAAAATCAGTTTCTCTATAACTATCCGCGCTAATCTCATTTCAAATTAACGCAGTCATTCAGCGGCCGGACAGGTCGCGACTTTGCTTAAATGGTTTTTGAGGCTTACCCTCCAGTGAAGCCGAAGTCGAGCGACGTTGGCCACCAACATACAGATTATCTTCAGCCACCATCGCTTCTCCTACCTGTGTCGTGCCCGTTGCCGACCTTTGTGCCCATCCCTGCGTTGGATTATCGTCGAGGCTTCGTACGGATGATGGAACTTCACTAGGCACTACCGCCTACTAGACGACTCCTCACCTAGGCCCAGAAGAGCTTGCTCTTCTTTTTAGAAGCCGTTAGTCGCTACCTCACCCTTTGTTGTTGGTCAAAGGCTGCTTCTTGCCGAGCCTTGAGCTTTGTTTCGCCAAGTTTCTCAAAAATAATTAAAGACTCGACCACATTTCCAAATTTCTTCTAATTCGAAATTATTTTGTTCACGAATCTCATTCACAATTAGTTGCCATACTCTTTTTGACAGTTGATGTTTAATTGATGCACGATTCATTCATAACTGATTTATTGATAACTGAGTCATTGATAACCGATTCATTGATAAATGAGTCATTGATAACTGATTAATTGATAACCGAGTCATTGATAACTGATTCACTGTTAACTGAATCATTGATAACTGAGTCATTGATAACTGATTCATTGATTACTGATTCATTGATAACTGATTTAACCCAGAACCTTGCATGCAGTGTCTCCAGATTAAATCTATTACGGCTACACCATACTGAGCACTACTGAAGACAAGAGCTATCATAAAGCACTTTTTCTAAGTTGGGGAGCTTGTTTAGGCTAGAAGACCATTTGTTATGGGTCCTATTTTATTAAAATCTTGATGCTTCCCCTTCCTCTTTAGTTTTACTTCGGACAGCGTACTTCTCGTGGTGACATTTCAGAGAATAAATTCATGCCCTCAGGGTTTACGTTACATTACTTTTTCTTAAACCTCTAACTTCAGGTTTTAGTTGCCAAGTGGCTTACTTAGTGGCGAATATTGGAGAATACCCGACACCTAGGTACAGAACTGGTACACAGTCACTAAGATGCGGACACTGAACAGCCAACGAAAAATCTAACGTAGACCTGAGTATTAGCAACGAGATCATAGTCATGGCACGGTGATAATAATTCAGACACTAACACAGTCGAGAACTAGACACATTTACTAGCACTCAAATTTCCAAATTTGTACGTCACCGGGTTTGGGAGGTGGCAGCACCGGAGTCAACTTCCGCCAGTCTGGCGAGGTCCTCGCAGCTCTTGGCCACGGCCAGCCTTTCCTCAGTGAGACGCGGTCCTTACCTTTCTTGACGTGGCTGCGCTGGGTGGATCTCGTCTCCAGCTGGGGCCATATTTTCAAAACTCGCTTAGCGAACGTAAGTACTTACGCCATAATTTCTTGTCTATGATTGGTGGATTTTGTTCGAAAGGCCGTCAATGATTGGCTGATGAACTTACGATCTTTTAACTTTTTTGGAAGTATAGGCCCAGGAAAGTAGATTTAGAACTAGCTTCGTAGCTGGCTGGTGTTATCTGAAGAACGACGTGGTGCGGCTGCTGGTGACGATGATCTCGTCTCTAAGATCGTAGATTTAGAACTTGCTTCGTCGTGATAGTCTGTTGAGGATGTAATTCGGTCTCTTTGCAGACCGTTGGCTACAGGAAAGAAAATCTCTCCAATCGTCGCGATTATCTCTAACACTGCACTTCCCAACGAGGCGCACCTCACAAATGCGCCGAGCTTCTATTGGCCGAATAACTTTGACGACAACCGTCCAAGACCTCGCTGGGGCCACAACTTACTCCCGCAGTCCTGCTTAAATACCCGCAACGCCAATTTTACCCTAAACGACATACAGTTTCTGCCCTATACCTTTATTCTTTGTAAAATCTCCTACCTTAGCACAATCAGGCTTACCAAAATATTGCCTGATCAGCAACTGGCATAGAAATGAGCTGAGAATGGGCAGTGCTGTGGAAATAAATTTTCTACCGGAAATAAGTTTTGCCAGCGGAAGCAGTGATTCACTAGCATGAATTCTCTCTCAATTCAGTTCCAAAAAAAAAAACAAAAGTAGTTATGCAGCGAGATCCGCTACATTATGTCATCATAGCAGCACTTATGCAACATGAAAGTCGCTACGCGTACTTGGCGATGTTTGATAATCTGGCCCTAGAACGTTACTGAGGGGCAGATTCATAGCAAGGTTAATTTAATGAATAATACAAACAAATTAGGTATATTTAAACATTTTTTAAGAATTACACTTCACTGTAAAAAATGCATTGCGTTCTATTAACAACGATATACTAGGATACGTTTTCTTATCAAGGTCATACTGGGTTGCTTATTCCTAACAAGATCAGATATGACGAATGTTTAGAGCCCACGCGATGTCATCATCAGTCCATGCCGCAATCTTGGTATTAGAATTTAATAAGAATTTGATCAGAGTCTCCGAAAAGTAAGCCCTTAATATCCGCCTGATTTTAGTAACAAAAATGGACTAATTGTTCTCCTTCTCTGTTTTTCCACAAATGACGCTGTCATTTTGTGGCAGTTTATCTCCGGCTGTCGTTCGTGACGTTACTGCCGTAATTTTGTGGCGCCGGTTGTCGTTTGCTACTGCCATTATTTCGTTGCCCTCCACGTCGAAAAACGCGTGCGCGTTGCCTTGGAGTTTTAACTGGACGGGGCCGATTATCGTTTGTGACGCTATTGCCGTCATTTTGTGGCTGTTTGTAGAGACGAATGTTGTTTGTGATGCCATCGCCGTCATTTTGCAGCTGTTTGTGGCACCGGTTGTCGTTTGTGACGCTATTGCCGTCATTTTGCAGCTGTTTGTGGCACCGGTTGTCGTTTGTGACGCTATTGCCGTCATTTTGTTGCTGTTTGTGGCACTGGTTTTCTTTTGTGACGCTATTGCCGTCATTTTGTGGCTGTTTGTGGCACCGGTTGTCATTTGTGACGCTATTGCCGTCATTTTGAGGCTGCTTGTAGAGCTAGTTCTTGTTTGTGACGCTATTACCGTCATTTTGTGGCTGTTTGTGGCGCCGGGTGTTGTTTGTGACACAATTTCCGTTATCTTGTGGCTGTTTGTGAAGCTATTGCCGTCATTTTGTTGCAGTTTTTGGTGTCGGTTGTCGTTTGTGGCGCTATTGCCGTTATCTTGTGACTTTTTGTGGTGCCGGTTTGTGACGCCATTGCCATTATTTTGTGGCTGTTTGTGGTGCCGGTCTTCGTTTGTGACGCTATTCCCGTAATTTTGTTTCTGTTTGTGGGGCCGGCTGTCATTTGTGACGACATTGCTGTCATTTTGTGGCAGTTTGTGGCACCGGTTTTCGTTTTTGACACTATTCCCGTAATTTTGATTCTGTTTGTGGGGCCGGTTGTAATTTGTGACGTTATCACCGTCATTTTGTGGCTGTTTGTGGTGCCGTTTGTCTTTTGTGACAAAATTGCTGTCTATATCATTTTGTTGCTGTCTGTGCCGCTCGTTGAGGTAGTTATCATTATGGACCATAGTGACGCTAGTATTTCTCCAATCATAGCAATCCGCGCGAGTGTTTCTCGTCTGTTCCCGATCACCCAAGACGCCATAACCACGGCAGCGATTCCCCTGTCTCCGTTTACCCATGACTTCTTCCCCACGGCCGCTATCACTCGGTCTCCGTTCACTCAAGACATCTTCCACACAGCCGCTATCAGTCTGTTTCCGTTCACTCAAGACATTTTCCTCACGGTCCCTATCACTCTGTCTCCGTTTACTCAAGACATCTTTCTCACAGTATCTGTCACTCTGTCTCCGTTCATTCAAGACATCTTCCACACAGCCGCTATCAGTCTGTCTCCGTTCACTCAAGATATTTTCCTCACAGTCCCTATCAGTATGTCTCCGTTCGCTCGAGACATTTTCCTCACGGTCGCTATCACTCTGTCTCCGTTCACTCAAGACATCTTCCACACAGCCGCTATCACTCTGTCTCCGTTTACTCAAGACATCTTCCTCACAGTCGCTAACAGTCTGTCTCCGTTCACTCAAGACATCTTCCTCACGGTCGCTATCACTCTGTCTCTGTTCACTCAAGACATCTTCCACACAGTCGCTATCAGTCTGTCTCCGTTCACTCAAGACATCTTCCACACAGCCGCAATTAGTCTGTCTCCGTTCACCCAAGGCTTCTTTACCACGGACGCCATCTCGCAGTCTACGTTTACCCAAGACTCCTTCCCCATGGCCGCTATTATTCTGTCTCCGTTCACCCAAGGCTTCTTTACCACGGCCGCTATTTCGCCGTCTGCCTTTACCCAAGACTCCTTCCCCACGGCCGCTATTCCGCAGTTTCCGATCACCCAAGACTACTTCCCCGTTGCTAGGGTAGCAGTTGTGTTGAGAAGCCCCTCCCGCATTAGGCTGGCCCCGCAGCAGCTGTTCAGGCTTAACGATCCCCCGTCGAGCTACGGACACCGGTTGTCTGGACTGTGCCAGGGGCGACAGCTGCAAAATAAACATGAAATTGCGATATAGAAATAGCCGAGAATAAAGTCTATCGGTGTGGGCTTAATCATTTTTGAACTAGTTAAAAAAGCAATAACTGTCACGAATGAAGATAAGTCTCCACCATACTCAAGAAAAATTGTAATTCTACACCTGCGCAGCTGCTGTAATAATTTCAGGTACGTGGGCTGAATTGGTTAATTATGAATTATTTGATTAGTCGTTTCTCAAACATTTATTTAACCGATATCTGTCACTATAAGGGTTTTCACCTTTTCACTCGTTCAAACAAGGCATGAATTTCAAGTCTGGCAATGGCAATTAAAGCGGTGATACTAGACGACTAGTGTGGCCTCCGGGTGGGGAGGGCCTATCCTACCTCATCCTGGTAGAGAGTGCCTACACTTCTTTATCCGGGTGGGGAGGGCCTACCCTACCTCATCCGGTTGAGGAGGGCCTGCACTACCTTATTCGGTTGGGGAGGGCCTGCACTACCTCATCCGGTTGGGGAGGGCCTGTACTACCTACTCCGGGTGGGGAGAGCCTACCCTACCTCATCCGGGTGGAGTGGGCCTGCCCTATTTCCTCCGGGTGGGGAGGGCCTTCCTTATTTCCTCTGGGTGGGGAGGTCCTACCCTACCTCAACCGGGTGGGGAAGGCTTATCCTACCTCCTCCGGGCGGAGAGGGCTTAACCTATTTCCCCCGGGTGGAGAGGGCCTACCCTACCTCATCCGGGTGGGGAGGTCCGGCAGAGAGGTTGATGAAGTCAGACCAGCGGAGTCTGTAGCAGCGGTAGGCTGACCCGGTGCCTTAAAGTGTCTGGCCCCCAGAAAAGACTTCGTCAAAGGCCACGTCGTAGAGGACGTCGGTGGGCTGTGAAGCTGGCTGCAGACCTGCTGGCAATTAAAAATTTATTGATAATACAATGTAGCTAATAATATCATGTGCATTTTCGTGCAGACTTCATTGAAACTTCGCATATCCAAGTCGCTCCAAGAAAAATGTTTTGACTACGATATGTTTTAATACTCCTAAATTCAGGGCAAGAATTTCCCATAAAATAATTCATGAAGAGTCGTCCAACAACACGATATATATAAAATCATAGTATGTACAACTAGAGAATTTCTAAGACATGTTTATTCGATCATATTGACCTATGACGGTGCCGCGTGCCCCTAGAGGGACAACGTGACCCTCCCTGACGTGGAAGACGCGGTCCCACACTTTGGTCTCCACGGGACCTTTTACGGGGACGCTGCCTTGCAGAGGGTTCGGCTGGGGACATGAAACAGAGGAGTGAAAATAATAAATGAACTCTGGAGGAGAGATAGTCCTCAAAAGTCCTATTCAACATTACAATTCCAATCGGCAACATCGTTCTTTATTTCATTTGAACCAAGTCTTCGCACAATATTCGTCAATTCCTTACAGTAAAACTCGTTTATTAATTACCTTGAACAGCATTTGGGCTTTAACCCGCATCTCGACAGGTTGTGAATGCTGCAGTTTGTTGTAGTTGTCAACCTCGTGCAGGAGTTCAGCCACGGCCTCGGGCACCAGCAACTCGGAACCAAACGATCGCCTCACGCTGCGTGCGCCTTCAGACTCCATCAAGAAGTCCACGAGTGAGTCGCATTCAGCCTCTCTGCAATGCATTTACATTCAGCCTCTCTGAAAAGCATTTGCAGTCAATCTCTCTGAAAAGCATTTGCATTCAGCCTTTCTGAAAAGCATTTGTAGTCAGTCTCACTGTAAAGCATTTGCAGTCAGCCTCTCTCGAAACCATTCATATCAGCCAATCTAAAAACCATCATTTCAGCCTCGATGAAACCCAACTCTCGTTACCAGTTATCACGTATGAATTGCATTAAGAAATGGTAATGCATCAGTGAACAAAAGGTTAATGACCCGTCGGGTCCCGGGAAGAGCTCCTCCTCAGTAACGTCGCCGCGGGTTCTACAAACTGCCTCGACGACGCGGGGGAACTTCGCGTTGTAAGCCTGTATCTGTGTTCAATATAAATAAAGTCATGACCTCATGGTTGAGAAGCACGTTACTCACCATGCAGGTATCTGTGTTCAATATAAATAAAGTCATAACCTCACGGTTGATAAGCACGTTAATTACCGTGCAAGTATCTGTGTTCAATATAAATTAAGTCATAACCTCACGGTTGAGAAGCACGTTACTCACCATGCAGGTATTTGTATTCAATATAAATAAAGTCATGACCTCACGGTTGAGAAGCCCGTTACTCACCGTGCAGGTATTTATGTCCCGGGACTGATGACTTGAGGCGGCTCAAGTCAGGCTCGTGGCGCGTCTCAACTCGAACAAGAACTTCGTCGTTGGTTCCAGCATCAGCTTTGTTGCTGGGCGAATTCTCCAGCACCTACAGATCAACGCGGGGCATACAACATACCAGAATTTTGAATTACGTGAATGATAAGTATTAAATTAAATTACGTAAATGCTAGGTACTAAAACTAAGCATAGAGGAAGCAAATCTTCTTACATGAGATTTGGAATAAAATCTTATTGCAGGTAATGACGAGAGAGAATGGCAATTGACAAGTCTCTCGTTAGCCAATGGTCTCTCGTTGACGCAACAACACACACACCGCACCTAACACAACAACACACACACCGTGGCGCAACAACCGTGGTGAGTTTGCTTGTGGCTGTTTGACGTGACAGACGTTGGTGTCGTGCGCGGTCCCGATTACATTTAATTTTGAAGGTTTGACTCTGTAATTGCATTCTGTACTGAAGTGTTCCAGTGAATAGTCTGGAATTAAGTAAAGTCAGTAAAAATTGAGTGCGAGTAACAATAGATTGAGAAAAATTGAGTACGATTTAACTCTGTTGACTCATTCTATACTGAAGTGTTCCAGTGAATAGTCTGGAATTAGGTGAAGTCAGTAAAAAGTTAGTGCGAGTATCAATTGATTGGGTAAACATGGCAGCCAAAGTCTGTGTTAGTTAACTTACCAGAGAATGTCTGGAATGACAAAAATGTAATTTTGGACAATTGGCACTAAGAGGTATCACATGCAGACAGTTTTGTTACTTCACTAATGTTCACTAATTCCAGAAAACCAACTTGCAAGATATTTAAAAACGAGGAAATCATTCATGTGTAGAAAATGCGTGATGAACGAGGGGTGGGCGAAAGAAGGCATGGAGAGTGTGCAAGCAGTTCAAGCGTTCAGAGAAGTAGGCCTATCATGAATGTATCTCTCTGTTCGACTAAGACACGGGTACCCTCAACTCCCCTCACTCCCTCAACTCCCCTCACTCCCTCCCCCGCATCCCCCACTGCTGCCCGACTTAGTACCCCGCCCACCTCAAGCCTGGACCGCAGCGTTACCCCTCTCCTCTTTAAATGCCTCGAACAAGAGGCATTTAACTGTTAAGAAACGCGTTGCTGGAGATATCTTTCGGGCAAGTGCGATTGGGAGAATGAAGAAATGAACTGTAACTATTCACACCATAAGATGTCACAAATTTGCAACATTTGGAAGCAAAAACCAACGCGGATGCAAAAAACGGGAGAGACTGTCAATACTACCATCCGCTCTTGTGCTGGAATACTATTAAAAATGTAGCGTGCAAACGAGATTACTGTAGGTCTACCACTTTGAACTCAACCTGCAGTTGAGAGGTAACGCCGATGAGAGCCGGGACCCTGAAAGTTCTTTCTCGGAACACCGGATAGATTCTACTGCCTAACTTAAAACATCAGAAAAAATTACATCGTTAAAAAAATCAGTTCTGGGAAAGGCGAATCTTTTGTAATCAAAGGAACAGGGCAGTTCCAAAAATTACCGCACCGGCCTACCAGAACACAACCTACCAGAGTGAAGAATAACAAAAAGGACTCTATATCAGGCGGAGCAATTTTTTAGGCCTACTTAATACAAGTAGATCAGATTATACTAAGTAGATCAGATTCAACAACAAATGCAGCAGCTGTTAACATTGCACGAACATCAGCAGAAATCACAACAACAAATGCAACAGCTGCTGAGCCAAAGACCCCTGACAGCGCAGTGTTACAGCAACTAAGAACGCAAGGAAAGGAAAAGTCTGGCATCATGATAGCTAAGCCAACATAGAGGGACTCTCCCCAAGAAAAACATTTTTAAAACATATCAATGCAACTTTATTGCAATTAACCTAACCGAACTAGTAAGGGTTACCCCGGGATTAGATACAGTAAATAGAAGTTACAGTTATTTTTATGTTTTACCTTCCCTACATGGATGTGAACTTTAATCTACCAATCTAAGAAATTATCCACATATACATATAAAAATCTTTTTTTTTGTATATATATGTGGATTATTTTTGAGACTGGTAGATTAAAGTAGACATCCACTTAGGGAAGGTGAAACATAAAAATAACTGTGTAAAAATAACTGTAAGCAAACTGAAAGATGAAAAAAACCTATAAGTGGTAACTGGTAACAACTTAACAAGTAACAACTAACATGTTGACACTAGTAACAGGCTGAGGTTGACANTGGCCAACTTAGGTGAACCTTCCCCAAATATTGTGGTTGCGGAAGATTTTAACCTACCGCACATACGATGGTCACACTTGGACTATTTAGAATGGCGCAGAGATCAGGCCAGAATCCAGGCAAAACAACTACTTCGATTCGGTAGGGAGCACTTGCTTAGTCAACAGGTACTGGTGTTAACAAGAAGACACACTATCGCAGGGATATATTCTTCGCCAGCAATGAAGAATTGGTTGCTGATATTCGGGTTGAGGAGACTGCACTGTCAGACCATCAACTAGTAGTGGTCGAAACAATTGGGATTAGAAACCAGCCCAGACCTACATCTCGAGAGGGCCTGCTGGGCTAAATTTTCCTCATCGAAGAACACACTGGGAGGCCATTGAAAACGAACTCCTCGACATCGACTGGAGATCAGAGTTACTGGAGTTAAATGACGAAGCAATGTACAACAAACTGCGCGAAGTATTACCGCAGGTATGCACGCACCTCACGCCGGGAAAAACGACTCCCTAACGGCACATAATTCAAAGGACAGACGGATTCTCATGAAAAGACGGGCGAGCTTGTACAACCAACCAGATAACGGCCGCCTCCAGGAATATGGAGAGGTGGAGGCTGGAACATCTAAGGCAGTGGTTCCCAAAGTGGGCGCTATCGCCCCCCTAGAGGCGATGGAAAGATTTTGGGGGGCGGTAAGGAAGAAAAGGACGGTAGGAGGGCGATAGGGGGGGGAGGGCGGTCGTCCGAAGTCGATATCAGAAGTTCGAACGTTTGTTTGACGATTTGTACACAACACGTGCAGCACATGACTCCCAGCGATGGTTTTGTCACTCAGATCTGTTTTTTAACCTCTCCTGGGTTTACGTCTCGGACAAATTAACGGCCGGACTCGCGGCCAATTTCCAAATTCAATGATCAAGGAATATCTCTCAAACTAATGAACTTAACTCGATGAAACTTAGTACACGTATTTATATAGGACCTAACATTCTGACAATGATGTTTAGCTCGTGAAAATTGTTTTAATTTTGCCATTGTTTGTTTTTTGCCATAGTTATATGGCAATACTGGCCGAAATTTACAATGATCAAGTAATTTCTTCCAGACTACTGAACAGATTCGAACGAAATTTCGAATATGCAGTCCTAACTACCGAACGGTAATGCTTAACTCGTTAAAATTTTTCCCATTGTGTCTTCGTTCGCGATAATTTTTTTTTATTTCACCTTCATTCGTTATTTAAACAGCAATACGTGTTTAAATTCGCAGCATTCAAGAAATTTTTTCCAAACTGCTGAACAGATTTGAACGAAACTTAGTATTTAAATACCTAACCTCAACAACGGTCATGTTTAGCTCGTTACAATTTTTTCGTTTCGCCTTCGTTTGCGAGTTATACGGCTATACGTATAAGGCTCTTGGTTAAACCGGCCGGTAGAAAAGCCTGGTCGTTCCTCCTATATCTGTATAACTCGTGAACCAAAGCAAAATAAAAAAAATTGTCACAAGCTAAAAATCACCGTTGAGAGGTTAGGTAATTATATAATATATACAAAGTTATGTTGAAATCTGTTCTGTAGTTTAGATTTTAGAAGAAATCGCCGCGAATATGAATCGCCGCGAATATAAATCAAGAATGACGGTGAAATGAAAAAAAAACTCGCAAACGAAAGTAAAATAAACAAATATAAGCTAAAAAATCACCGTTTGGTAGTTAGGAATGTATATTCAAAATTTCATTCAAATCCGTTCAATAGTTTGGAAGAATTCTTTGATCACTGCGAATTTTTGCCTGTTTTGCGATATACACGTAACTCCAGATTGAAGGTAAAATTGAAAAAAAGTACGAGCTAAACATCACCGTTAGGTTCTGATGAATACGTATTCCAAGTTTCGTTGAGTTGCGTTCATTAGTTTGGGAGATATTACTTGATGATTGAATTTGGAGATTGGTCGTGAGACCGGCCACGAGGCCGGCCGTAAATTCGCCCGAGACGTCCTAGGTTTCTAGTGCTGAAACAGTTAAAACAGCTGAAAAACATATTGGTTCACTAAATGGGGTTCTATTTGTGAAATAAACATTTGTGTTTAACCTTTCTCTTTTAAAATTGCAGCGTACTAGATTACAAGAAAGAGGCGTATGTCTGTGGGGGGCGCTAGAAATTCACGAGGGAGCCAAAGGGGGCGCCAGCCTGAAAAAGTTTGGGAACCACTGATCTAAGGGAAAAAAATTGAGGAAACTGAACGACAATTGCGGGACTCACACGAAGCCGAGCAACAAGTTGCGGAGGCGCAAGCGGTGCTTGCCATTCGAGAGAATCTCAAATATTTCTACAAATATGCACAGTCAAAGGCCAAAATCAGAGCCTTAGCAGGGCCTCTGAAAAATAACGATGTCCTTGTTGGAGACAACCAGGGCAAGTGCGAACTTCTGGGAGCGCAGTTTGAAAAAGTATTCAGCGAACCCCAATACTCAAAACAAGAGAACGAAATTGAAGTCATTCAAGAACTCCAGGGGGGCGGGAGCTGATCAACATTGAGTTTGAAGCGCCGGATCTAAGGAGGAATATCCATGAATTATTGACGTATTCGGCTCCCGGGCCAGATGGGGTCCCTGCAGTGTTACTGAAAAAATGTGTCGGAGCACTAAAGGTCCCTCTGACTTTGCTCTGGTAAACATCATTGAGAGAAGGAAATGTTCCAAGTGACCTAAAACTAGGGCTAATGACTCCTATCTACAAAAGGAGGTGCGAGAGACAAACCCCAAAATTACAGGCCGGTTACATTAAAATCACACGTAATCAAAGTATTTGAGAAGGTTGTTGCCAGAAGGTTGGTGCAGTACATGGAAGAGGCTGACCTTTTCAACACAAGATTACACTGTTTTAAACGAAATCGTTCCTGCTTGACTCAGCTACTGGAGCATCACCACAAAGTCCTGGCCATGCTGGAGGAGGGGGCCGGGGTGGACGTGGTGTATTTGGACTTCGCGAAAGCGTTTGACAAAGTTGACCATGAAGTGCTCTTCAGAAAATTAAGACTGCTGGGGGTCGGAGGTGAATTGCTGGCATGGATTCACAGCTTCCTAACAGAAAGACTACAAGCTGTCGTTGTAGGAGGCTCGAGATCGAGCGAGGCTAGGGTGAAGAGTGGAGTACCACAAGGAACGGTACTCGGCCCAATCCTCTTCCTCGTTCACATCGCCGACATAGATGTGGCTGTGAACCACGCCACTGCATCGTCATTCGCGGACGACACCAGGGTACTAATGACCATAACGGACAGGAGGGACTGCGAGAGGTTGCAAGAAGACCTCGCTGCAATATATGACGGGCCCAAGTGAACAGCATGCAGTTCAACGGGACCAAGTTTTAGGTTTTGAGATACAGAGGTATCGGAAGAGCTGGTATGTAGCACCGCTACCTAGCACCTGACAACTCGGAAATCGAAGAGAAGCGGCTCGTTCGCGATCTAGGAGTGATAATGTATACTCAGGTCAATTTTGGTGATCACATAACGGCAATAACCGCAAGAGGTAGGCGATAGATGGGGTGGATCTGGCGGACGTTCAGAACAAGAGAGGCGGAACCTATGATCACACTCTTTAGAGCCCTTGTAATACCAATTCTTGAATACTGCTGCCAGCTCTGGACCCCGTTCACACTAGGCGCAATACGGCAACTGGAAGGGATCCAACGAACCTTCACTTCCAGGATCAGAGGGATGGAGGAGTTGAACTACTGGGAGAGGTTGAGGCGCCTGGGCCTGTACTCAGTGCAGAGGAGACGGAGATGTATGTCATTTTGAACACATGGAAGATGATAACCGGAATGGCGCCAAGCTGTGAGAGCGAGACCTTCAGGATTAAGACACATCACAACGAGAGAAGGGGGAGACTGTGCAAGATCCTCCCACTACGTAACAGATCTGCAGCCAGATTTCAATCCCTGCGGGAAGGATCACTTTCCGTGGCAGGGCCGGGGCTGTTTAACGTCCTACCAAAGGATCTAAGAGAGGGGGACTTCACCCTGGAGACCTTCAAGAGACGACTGGACGTGTTCCTGGGCACAATCCCAGATCGACCTCCCATGCAACACTACCAGCGGCGAGAAGCAAACAACAGCATCATCATCAGGTGGCCCAAATGAGGGCGGATGAACGATAATCAGAGGCGGCAATCCATCGCGGCCTGGGACTGCTATGTCCCAAACAAATACTAAGGATACTAAGGAGTAGCCCAAACTCAAACACAACACACGCATCGTGGCGCAACAACCGTGGTGGAGTAGCCCAAACACAACAACACACGCACCGTGGCGCACCAACCGTAGTGGAGTAGCCCAAACATACACAAAACACGCACTGTGGCGCAACAACCGTGGTGGAGCTGTCCAAACACAACACACACGCACCGTGGCGCAACAACCGTGGTGGAGTAGCCCAAACACAAACACAACAACACACGCACCGTGGCGCAACAACCGTGGTGGAGTAGCCCAAACACAAACACAACAACACACACACGCACCGTGGCGCAACAACCGTGGTGGGGTTGTCCGAGCATGAAGACTTTGGTGCCAGCAGGGAAGAGCTGATCAAGACTGCAGGTCTTGGGGAGTGTTGGGTCGCAGACTGCGATGTCCCGTACCAGAGTCTGCGCGAGGTATGTCTGTGTGGCCGGCGACCATTCGTAGCTCAGGGACCACTCGCCGCACGAGGTCACCACGTAACTGATGGCAGGTAATGACCGTTATTAATGGCGGGTAATGACCGTCAGTAACTGATGGCAGGTAATGCCCGTTATTAATCGCGGGTAATGACCGTCAGTAACTGATGGCAGGTAATGAATGTCAGTAATAGCAAGTAATGACCGTCAGTAACTGATGGCAGGCAATAAACCAACCATTCATAACTAATGGCAGGTAATACAGCAACCGTCCTTAACGAGCAGAGAAACGCTACTATGAGAGTCATACTCATGAACTGAAGCACATTTTTTAGGATTGATCTCATCAACGTAAAACTCATGGCGAGATGCCACAACAATTTTCTGTTTCTCAAAAAAAATAGCCTCCATCTGCACATCACTAGCAGATAAATTTTGAAGTTTTCTTCAAAAATCCAAGGCTTCCTTATTTCTGAGGCAACAGCACTGATAATTATGTAATTTTATGAAGTGGTCCCATAGCTCATCCGTTTAATCCAACGATTCAAAATGCCATCCTAAGCATGTAACATGTCGTACCAAAGATTCAAAATATTATATATGGTTGAATTGAAGTTTAAAACGTTTCCGTCATCACTGAATTGCCACTAAATATTTATTACGTTACTTTTATTTGAAAATTTACCCCTACCTTGCAAGATGAAATCCTTATGATCAATGATAGAATGAAACGACCATTAGACCCACTGATAATGGCGATCCATCCCCCCCTGGCAAATGTTGTTGAAACAATATCGATTACGCGAGCTTATTGTGTTGAAAAATAGTTCGATCAACGTTACTTCAACGCATCATTTGCCTGGTGAGGAACTGATCTAATGGAGATCACGGAAATTTCGATCTCTTTTAGATCCATTTCATTCGATCTAAAACCATATTTATATTTATTAAAACCATATTTTCTTATTATTGATCCATTTCATTGGATCTAAACCATATTTTATTGAGAATTAGTTGCTAGAAAGAAAGGCTCCCAGTAGAAATACGTGCAATAAAATATGGTTCCCCTGGAAATAACTGTTAGAAATAAGGTTCCCCTTAGAATATTTTCACTGGGAACCTTATTTCTGACAGTTATTTCCAGGGAACCTACGGGAACCATATTTATTGAATAATAATTAATTCAAGATACCACCTACAATTTTTGCCACAAACCCTAAATAAAATGTAGAAGAATGCTAGTCTAGCATAACATAGAGAAACCAAGACAGAACAGAATCAAAGCAATATCATTGTGCCATAATGAACACTGAACTGTCAACAGTCTGCTGTCTGCAGACTACGGTCAACTATTAGTATTATGACAGTGATGTATGAGAATGATCAGATACGTGCAATAAAATATGGTTCCTCTGAAAATAACTGTTAGAAATAAGGTTCCCAGTGAAAATATTCTAAGGGGAACCTTATTTCTAACAGTTATTTCCAGGGCAACCTAGGGAAACCAGATTTTATTGCACATATTTCTACTGGGAGCGTTTTTTCTAGCAACTAATTCTCAATAAAATATGGTTCCCCTAGGTTCCCCTGGAAATAATAGAAATAAGGTTCGGAACCTCCCAAGCCCTGCCCATCTCACCGTCTGCCAGCGATGGGCTTGCAGTGCACTAGGAGGCTGGAGCGGCCAGCATCAATGCCCCATTTGTAGAGAAGATCAGAGCGAAGGCCTTTAGCAGTTGCCACAAATTCTCTTTGTTCTCGAGTAGTTCCTTGGAGTGGATTGTCGTTGGTGAACACTTCGAGTTTAAGCATGGATGAGGCACCGGGCAACAGGGAGACTCTGAACCTGCCGCAGCTCAAGCCAACTACCTGGTGGTTAACGTACAGGTAATTAATTGTTAAGAATATATACCTGCTTAAACATAAAAACAGATTTAATTGACGTTGATTGTTAAAAATTATGAAATATTAAACTTAAATATAGTATAACGAAGTAAGAAAATCCATCAACAATTAGCCCAGCAATTCATTTAAAAAATAAATAAATTTGTAATCGTTTCTAATGCAACAAACTGAGAAAGGAAAATTTTTATGGACCATTTGACAAAGGACACTAAGAATTGAAATAAGTCCAGAAAATATTATGCGCAAAATGTCCCAGTCTACATTCAGAAAGTATCCTTCGCAAAATATAATGGAATAGAAGTGTCGGCATTGAAAAAATAGGGCCATGGCCTGTTGCCGATTCTTGAACGTTTCATGACTTGATTCACAAGGAATCCGGCCTTTGGAACCCGATCTTCACCATAATTGACGATTGATTGAGATAGCTGCTGGAATTATTGCCTGCTCCGTAAGTTGCTAGGTATTTTATGACTGAACATATGCTCCTGCATAGCTTCGTATAGTTTGTTTTTGAAGGCGTTCATACTCGGAGCGTCAACGATGCTATCAGGGAGGCTGTTCCACATGTCGGTGACTCGAAGCGAGAAGAAATGTTGTCGTATGGATGTGTTACAATGCATGATCAGTCTACATTCAGAAAGTATCATTCGCTAAATGGTTCAACCTACATTCAGAAATTCAGAAAGTATCCTTTGCAAAATGGCCCAGTCTGGGCTCAGAGAATGTCATTCGTGACATTGTTCAGTTTAGGCCCACAGAATATCGTTCGCAAAATGGTTCTGTCTACATAGGGAAAATATCATTCGTATAATGATTCAGATATGCTCAAAAAATGTCATCATGAAGATGGTCGAACGCACCAGTGCTTCTTTAAGATGCGGCCAGTCAACGTAGACGATTTTATTGAGGAGTTCCTGAGCGATCTTCTTGAACCCTGTAGTGAACAAAAATGTGATCGCATGGGAAAATCCGTTATTATTAGTTAACACAAAAAATCCAATGAACTTATTAAGAAACTGAATATTATTACCAAAATATTAATATAACAAATTCCAATATCACATAATAAAACTTACACTCATACGAAGGGTGCGGGCAAAAGAAGGCATCTGGCACTTCAAGGATGATGGATTGCTGGAACGCTTGCTCGTAGACACGCCCAACACGATTCTGACAGGAAGACAAATTATTTTTAATCTTGAAAAAGTTTTTAAATAAAGATATTCATATAAAATCAGTAAAGAAGTTGGCGGAACTCGTTCATTAAACAGGTGCGCTCATAATTCAATAATTCGCTCATAGAAGGTGCGCTCTGAATTCAAGACATTTTACAACATGGAGATTTTTGTAGCTAGTGATATATCACGATTTCAAGTTAGTGGAATTTGTTAGTTACGAAAGGAATAATTATATGAATCTACTGAAATGTATAAGGTAATAACGAATTCAAACTTGTGTCGTGTCAAAGAAAAGAACGACTTAGATCTAAAACTCAC
>NW_025944218.1:0-2339 GCF_000764305.2 Hyalella azteca | reverse complement strand
TCACAGTATTGTTGAATATTGTGGATGATAATATGAATTTTGTTATCGCATTTAAACGAATGATGCAATGGACCTTTCACAGTATTGTTGAATATCGTGGATGATTATACGAATTTTGTTGGCTCATTTAAACGAATGATGCACTGGACCTTTCACGGTATTGTTGAATATCGTGGATGGTTATAAGAATTTTGTTAGCTCATTTAAACGATTGATTCACTGAACTTTTCAAAGTAATGTTGAATATCGTGGACAATATTCAGCAATAGTTTCTAAGTATTCATCAATAGTTTATAAGTATTCATCAATACCTTAAAAGTATTCACCAATATCGTGGATGATGATACGATGATTTCATGACTCATCATAGTGAATGATGCAGTGATGACTGCTGGACCTTTGAAGCTGTCATTCTATATTATGGAAGATGATTTTAGGTTTAAAATATTTAAGTTATGCTAAATATCATGGGAATAAATATGCGAGGATATTGTTGCTTAAATTATTCGTGAAAATCGTGGGCATTGTCATGAAGGCGGTTCGTGTCTAAATCATGTTGCACGTTGTCTAATTATTTTATACTATAATATCTTTTACATCATTATATTTTATTAGGTATATGTTAAGACCTATTACATTCTTTAATAACCTATCGTATTTCTTAGGGCATAAATGTTATAAATTCATAAATGTTATAAATATCATATCATAAATGTCATTAAATTATAAAATGTATTTGTTATAATACTCACATGGCATACAATGTGGATGGCGATGGCGTTTTAATTTAGCCGCGGATGGGCGCCAATGGACGGTGGACGGTGGACGGTGGACGAAGGACGGTGGACGGTGGACGGTGGACGGTGGACGNAGAACAACCAAGAACTTTAAAATTTTATATTTGTTATACGTATATGCAGCACCAAAATATAACGCTTATTTCTAACACGGTTTGCAGACAATCAATCAAAAGTATTTTTAGACACATATGCTCTTTTTCACGTAAGAAGTCTTCGCTGTTTTTAATCCATTCTTCACTCGACTGGATACATACAAGGATAGCTTTCCATCATGGTCTGTTTCGCCCACCCAATTTGCATTCAGCTACTGGCAGACCATCGAACTCATGGTCTACTCCGACAAACCCGAATGTTTTCAGCCACTGCCAGACCTACCCTAACAAAATTTTGAGTCGTCCCAGGTTCTGGTAATCCAAATCAGAAGCTGACGCGTCTGTAAATTTTCACTGGGTAGTGGTGGCTTTTAGCCGCCGTGTGTTCGGCCATATTAGCATTTTTCTCGTTACTGCTGAGCAAAAGAACGAGGCAATGTCCACCACCCTGACCGCCAGCTCGTATATCTGCCATTGTCTTGTCACAATTCTGACATGGCATGAATTTTTATGACTTTTCTACAATAAAATGAATAAAAAAAATTGGCGTGCCGTCTGCATGCAGCGATAAAGTTCAGTTGTCGCGCTCGCCTCGGGATTTCGATGACATATTTTCGGAGAAAAAATCGGTGTCCGGATTTCGCTGGATTTCGCAAACGCGGATTTTGTTTTCCGGACAAAATGGTACGAGGATTGGGAAATTTTCTGACCCGAGGTAGACTGAATGTCCGTAAATATTCTGGGTTTCAGAGACGTGGATTACCGAACAAAAAATGGGTGATTTCTGCGGACTTATGAGGTAATAACTCTGTGGTTCTGTGCACTGAAGATCGGATGGGAATATAAATAGTGAATAAGAACGTGATACAAAAACTCAGACTAATGTAACTCTAAATATATAATTTTGTATATGTAATTCTGAATATATAACTCTGAATATGTAACTCTGAAAATATAACTCTGGAGATGTAATTCTGAAAATTGTAACTCTGAATATATAACTCTGCATAGATAACTCTGAATTTATAACTCTGAATATATTATTCTGAATATATAACTCTGAATATATAACTCTGAATTTATAACTCTGAATATATAACTCCTAATGTATTTCTCTGAATTTATAACTCTTAATAATATTAATTAAAAATAAGAGAATACTAAATGCTGAGAAGATCGAGGGTAGGTTGGCAGTCGAGCAGCAAGTGTCGTGTTTGAGGTTGACTTGAAAGTAGTTACATAACCGAGCGCATGGCGCCATTTTCCATAAACAGCTTAAATCATAGGTTACCCCAATCTTACCCTCGAATATTACCCAACAAAATTAACCAATTACTCCCGAATAAAACCTTCTTCAATATTATTACGAACAATTACCCTCAAATCTTACCCAACAAAATTACCTAATTACCCCTGATCCTTCAATATTATTACGAACAATTACCCC
>NW_025944217.1:0-28688 GCF_000764305.2 Hyalella azteca | reverse complement strand
TGTGTTGCACACACAGCGCCGCCTGTGTTGCACACACAGCGCCTGTGTTACACACACAGCGCTGCCTGTGTTGCACACACAGCGCCGCCTGTGTTACACAACAATTCAATAACTGTAATTAACTGTATAATTCAGTCATTCATCGAGAATACATCATTCAGTAATCAGATGCTGCAAACTATCGCATGTATAATTAATGTGTGATGTGTGGGTAGAAAATCTTTTCCTCTGCCATATAAATTGTACTTTTTTTATGATTTATTGATAAATGAACAGTAAAATGGCCCATTGAATGAAGTTTATTGATAAATGAAGGGTAAAAATGTCCTCTGAAATTAAGTTTATTGATAAATGAAGGGTAAAATGGCCCATTGAATTAAGTTTATTGATAAATCATGGGTAAAATGGCCCCTAACACTAAGTTTATTTATAAATGAAACGTAAAAATGTCCTCTGAAATTAAGTTTATTAAAATTAAGTTATATTACATTATATTATCTGTTAAAGGGCAAAATATTGCCTATAATCAATGTTTTTTATCGCACGTCGGCAGGCGTTTCTCAGAAGCTCTACCAGCCTTGCACCGCTTGATATATCAGGTACACAACATGTACAGTCATCACGTGAATAGAAACAGATAATGGATTTAAAACAAATACCCGAGTAAAATACGCCCATGCAAAAAAACCTCACGCAACCCTCCCTCCCGTCGTGCGGCGCACGCCGTCTGTCACGTAGGCCACCGCGACCCTGAATATATGGCGCAAAAAACAGCGGGGAAAAGGCTAGCTGGCAACCCGGGCAGCGGGGCTGCCGGTGACCCTGAGACACAAAAACCGCGCCGGCGGGTAACATTTGTTCATGAATTGATTTATTTAAACATTTATTTACGCTATAATTTTATTGAAATTAAGTCCTGACTTAATTTAGATTCACGTTAAACATGAAATTAAGTCTAGACTTGAAAAGATTTATTAATGAATTGATTTATTTTAACATTTACTAACGCTTTAATGTGATTGAAATTAAGTCCTGACTAAAGTTAAATATACATTAAAATAAAAATTTAGTAAGGATTTGAAAACATTTATAAAGGAATTGATTCATAACACTTGTTAATGAATTGATTCACTTACACATTTATTTACACTTAAGTATTTAAGTCCTGACTTCATTTCAATTCACATTAAAATCAAAATTAATCCTGAATTTTTTAGATGTTGCCCAAGATGTAATTTTGAAGTTGACTTGTATTAAAATAATAGTAAACAAGCAAACAATCATCTGCCAGGTGATAGTGTTTCTAAATAATAGCAGCAGATTACAATTAAAAAAAATTGATTAAAAATTGAAACAAGTAGACTTCGAATTGTTTGGCGAAATTCAAAATTGGAGTAGTAATTGAGTAAGCTCTTTCTACATATTTTCCGTTATATTTGTATATACTGCTATCGATATAATTATATACTGCTATATTATTACCATGTGCTATATTATTTGACGATGCTATAATATTTCGACAGTATAAACGATAAATTCTAATTTTCAAACTAAGGAGGCACGTATATAATATAATAAAAGACCAAACAATCAGAGATAACTTAACAAAATGTTATTGTAGAAATATTTAGTGAAAAAAATAGTCAACCAACACGGTCAGTAATACGGCCCCTCACCAGCATGCAGGTTGAGCCCTCACCAGCATGCAGGTTGAGCCCTCACCAGCATGCAGGTTGAGCCCTCACCAGCATGCAGGTTGGGCCCTCACCAGCATGCAGGTTGGGCCCTCACCAGCATGCAGGTTGGGCCCTCACCAGCATGCAGGTTGGGCCCTCACCAGCATGCAGGTTGGGCCCTCACCAGCATGCAGGTTGAGCGCTTGCGTCCTTCACTGCTCATCACCCAGCCCGTGGTATATAAGGCGGGCGTCGCCGCGGCAGCTCACTCGTGGTCAGGCAGCGGCAGCGTGAGGTGGGTGGTCGCGCTCAGTGCTTGAACTAGCATAAGGTTGACCCATGAGAAGTGGATGTAGTTTTTTTTTGTTGTTGTAATTTTTGCGGATGTAGTCTATTGTTCGCATGTGACGTCACTGATCTCAGTGACGTCACGGGCATTAACCAATCACCGAAATGCGATCAAACCAGTCAACCAATCCGTCATGGGGATGACGGGTTTGTTGACGTTTCTCGATCTACGTGACGTAACGGGAAAGCTGAACTGAAAGACGGAACTTCTCGTAGGTCAACCTTATATAGTTCAACCATGGGTGGTCGCGCACAGTGGAGGCTCACTATACGTAACATAATCAGCGTGTCCTTGTGTGAATTGAACACGTACACGCGCATGGTTATGTAATATAATAATAGAATATATAATAATATTATATTATATAATATAATAGAGCAGTATCAGCTTTGATTACGCCATTTTGGTCGGTCGTAGATTGGCCACCTTACCGATTTCGACCAGAATTTTTACCACTAACTGCGGGTTTCGAAACCCCACTTCGCGGCTCGAATCTTGGTGAACTCAACCACTCGGTCACGCCGTGCTTCATATGAGAATGTATAGACACAAATTATTATGCAAATTATAACAGGGACCTGAAAAAATATTATGGACTCAATAATAATAATAATGATAATAATATGCGTTAGAAACGACCTTTTGGAGACAACACTTCTAAAGAATCCAGTGTCTTTGATGTTACACATGTACAATGAATTTCTTATTTTATTTTCAAATATTAAAAATAATTAATTTTCACATTTTTTTATATATAAAAATTTTGTAAATTTTCAGAATTATTTATTCTGTCAACTGATTCATGCATTGTCTCCAACTTTACGCAAGTGTGCGAAATTTTAGATAGATTGGGCAGGTAGAAGTGCGTTAAATATCGATTATAAGATTTGTAGCAGACAGACAGACAGACAAACAAGAAGTGAAGTTAAAGAGAAGTGTTGTAATAAATAGACTTAGATTTCAAATAATGATTAACCCCACCTGTTAGAGCATGGAAATGTGGATCCGGGCTACTAACTCAAACTTTCATGCGTCACTGTTTTATTCGTTCTATTTTAGTACAAAAGAAACAATATGGCAATTTTCATCGCATCAATCAATATCTTTAATTTCCCCGCAGATAAATATCAAGAAAATGTTTCCCCGAGCCTCAGTATTGATCAATCAATTTCTTTAATTTTCCCGCAGATAAATATCAAGAAAATGTTTCCCCGAGCCTCAGTATTGATCAATCAATTTCTTTAATTTCCCCGCAGATAAATATCAAGAAAATGTTTCCCCGGGCCTCAGTATTGATCAATCAATTTCTTTAATTTTCCCGCAGATAAATATCAAGAAAATGTTTCCCCGAGCCTCAGTATTGGCCGCGCTGCTGGCCTGTGTGGTGGTCGTTGTCGCTGCGTCCAACCCTCGCCTCCGAGGCTTGGAAGAAATAGAAGAAGCTGAACTGGATGCCATCTTAAACGACGAGTTGGAGTTGAAATTCTACACAGACTGCGTGTTGGACAAAGGAAGCTGTGACAGGAGCGGCCGAGCTATCAAAGGTAATTTCAATGCCTTTATACGATGGTAAATGTGCAGCGATGCAGTTCAATTACTGAACCTAGATCAACATAAAACTTCATGTTACTTTTGACTACCGCATCTGTTGAAATGTAGAAACAATTGGTAAACATAACAGCATACATTGTAAAGCATCAGCATTGTAAATAAAGGTACCAAGATATCAACTAATATATTTAATAACGCGAGTTGGGAGATGTATGGATGCCGTTGTCTTTAGCTCTGATGTGCGACATTCGCTAATTTTTTCGAAGCGTCAAAGCGGGAGGCGTGGTGGGTACTTTCTTAATAAAAATACTCGGGAATAATTCGGTAATATTAGCTGAGAAGAGATAAATTGTGGTTAATATTAACTTTCGCGTAAACATACATAAGAGGCTTCATCATAGGCATGAAGAAATTTATTTTGGACTGATTAATTTAGTCCTGGCACGCTAAACATTATCCGATGCAAAATAAAACAAAATATTTCTTTAGGAATAGGAACTACTTAGCAATAACGTGGAAATCTGAAGGAAATGGTGTTAAGCCACAGTACCCTCCAAATGTTGATGTTGCCTTTAACTGTTTGTATTTATCTTTATTTTATAAAATACAACATCAGTTTCAACTATATGTATTTATCTTTATTTTATAAAATACATTAGTTTATTCATACAAACTCTTGTGTCGCAGAGACGCTCGCGGACATGCGGTTCACGAAGGATATCTGCAAGAACTGCAGCGAACTCCAGCGCCGCCGCGCCATCAAGATCCTTAAGACTCTGCAGAGCAAACCTGTCTACGACGAGATCCTACGCTACTACAAACTCATCCTCTGATCCTGCACCAGATCCTGCGCTACTACAAACTCATCCTCTGATCCTGCACCAGATCCTGCGCTGCTACAAACTCATCCTCTGATCCTGCACCAGATCCTGCAGCTCCACCTCCTCTTCTTGTCGTGTCTTTTTTTCGCGCCTTCACAAATATATGTGTGATTTTTAGGTAATTTGTAAATAAATGAGAAATTATTAGTAAATAATAACTTCGATTTAACGTTGATTTACTCGATCACTACCCCAGACCCCGGGCAGGAAAAGAGGTTATTGATTGCGAAGCGTCGTGTTGCGTCTCATACATTTGGGGTCCCCAGACGCTTTAAAACAAGCATTTCTTTAATGAATGGACTTTTTATTTTATGAAGGGGGGCTGCGCACACGTAACTAAATAGAATTTAATATACTCGGAATTACAGTGAATACTAGGAATCACAATTCTATGAATCTGAGTGAAAGAAATATTTAAAAAAAATAATACTAGTAATAAGAACAATACTAGGAATAAGAATACCAGGTATCAAAATACTTGGAATCCAAGAGGAAGAAAGATGTAAAAAATAATGGAGCTATTTCAAAGGCGCTCGGTACCATTGAAAAGCTACAGGATGGCTTGGAATGAGACGCTAAATCTATGACAGTATTAAGCGCCACTGTAGCGCAGTGGTAGCAGCACCTACACAGAGGAAGCAACTCGTGGGTTCGAACCCTGGGCCCCTCGATTCGTTTATTTTTGCTCGGGAGGCAGCGAATAATAGGTGTCGAGGGCGGTGCTTCAGCATGGCTGTAAGCGGAGCAGAAAACAAAACAGCAGTACCTGTCACATGGGGTATCTTCCAGTTTATAAAGACGAGTTCCAGGAGTTAATTATTAACTTAAATAATTTACTTCAACTTAATAACGGAGCACTTAATTATGTATATAGTGATTACCATATGTTTCCTACGCCGTTGTTTCTCTGACGTGTCATGCTTCTCAGGCTCATCCAAACTGATGGAAGACTCGTGGCTACAAAGTTAGACTTACGAGATGCATACGTCACTAATATAACTATAGCAGTGGCCCAGTCTCTGCGCTATGTGACTAATAATTACGTCGCTTGCAAAGTTCAGATATCATCCATAATATAGAATAGAAGTAGAATAGCAGTGTCAGCATTGAAGAAAATATGCCCATGCCACTAGCGATGACGCAAGGTTCCGTTTACATCTTCTCATGAATAGAATAGAATAGAAGTGTCGGCGTTGAAGAAATAGGCCCATGGCCTGTTGCCGATTCTTGAACTTTTCGTGACTTGATTCATATATAAGTTTTTTATTTTTACAATGAATACGAGACATTTCATCCTTTACCAATTTAACCTAACGTAACCTAGATGTAGTTATACTTTAGAGTGAACTACTGTAATAATAATTGCTGTTATGGTGATGAAATTTCCCATATGATGATGAAATGTCGCAATGATGAATTGCTATATGCTGAAATGTCTCGCATGATGATGATTTGTCCGGCAACAGCATGACTAACGTTGGCTCCACCAGATTGACTGGAGGCTCCGCACCATATTTTAGCTCGCAAGGTCGCTACTTCAGAGACTGGCGCTGTATATACACTTATTACAACACGAAACCAACATGCTCTAAAATTTGAGGTATTGTCTGACCGGCATTCACTCAAATTCTTAAGGAATTACGCCAATTACTCATGGCTTATACAAGGTCCCAGAAGGATTACTAGAATTTGAAACAAGAACCAACACCAGGGGCCACGGCTATAAACTAAAAAAACTGCGTTGTAACACATCCATGCGACAACAATTCTTCTCGTTTCGAGTCACCGATATGTGGAACAGCCTCCCTGATAGCATCGTTGGCGCTCCGAGTATGAACATCTTCAAAAACAGACTAGACGAAGCTATGCAGGAGCATATGTTCAGTCTTAAAATGCCTAGCAAATTACGGACCAGGCAATAAGTCCAGCAGCTATCTCAATCAATCGTCAGCTATGGAAAGATCGGGTTCCAAAGGCCGGACCCCTTGAAGTCACGAAAAATTCAAGAATCGGCAACAGGCCATGGGCCTAATTCTTCAATGCCGACACTTCTATTCTATTCTATTCTAATTCTTTGGGAACGACGCGTAGATACTTTGCGGATGCTCCTTATACATTAGATACAAACTTCTGTAACTACTGTATATTAACTTAACTTTACCTGCAATACTTTGCCGATTATAATAAAGGCAATGTGTGTGTATGGAAAGTGTCCGTGTTAAAATTTATGCAATGTACTAGCAGTAGCCAAATAATTAGGAACACGCTGTTTAATCCTATTCCGCCAGATATGAGTAACCTGAGCAATATTGTCATAAGCCTATTTCGTAAAAGACTATGTTGCTAGTGAGCACAAGATGACTTGCACTGATGGTTGCAGCCACGTAAGACAAATTTAAAATGTTTTCTGTTGCGTACAAACGTCCTCAGGTTGCTACACTCAATAGTTTACGTATAATTTAAGTTGAATGTTATGTTCCGAGAGAGTGGCATAGAGAGTAATGTAGATAGTTAAAGAAAGTTAGTTAGTGGGTAGAGAGTTAAATTTATATTTCATTTGAGAGAAAATACAAGCTGACAACTGTAGGCCAGGCCGCGTGCCTTTCGCAGCGTCATTTCATCAACGCCGTCGCCTGACGAACATCTCACCGTGTATCACTGATGTGAACTTAGTGCCTAATATGAGTATATTTGGGGACTCTAAATAACCTTGTTCTAACATTTCAATTAATAGCTTGACTGTGGGCAATGCGTGTAACCCAGCAGCCGTGATACGATCATGAATCGCTGAATTTAACAATTATATAAATTCAATTGTTTTTAGGAAAATGTAATTATATATCAACTGATCTCCAAAGGCGCTGTCAGGAGTGGTCATTCCTTCGCAGCTACAGGGCCGACTTCCGCCGCACCATCGCCGCCGCATTGGCGCAGGAATCCGCACCAGTCTAGGCAGTGACTGATAGCCCCACACACCTGATAGTCCCACACATCCTTCACTGCCTGATAGTCCCNCTTCACTGCCTGATAGTCCCAAACATCCTTCACTGCCTGATAGTCCCACACATCCTTCACTGCCTGATAGTCCCACACATCTCTACTGCCTGATAGTCCCAGTTCTTCTCAGGCACTTAGGGTTAAAGCAGGAGAAAGAAACGTCGGGTGAATGCAACTCTTTTATTGATGACGAAGAAAACATCTGAGACAGAAAGCAACACTGAGAAAACTATCGGGGGAGTGGAACTCTCGTAAGGGCTTGACTAGATTACAGGGAAACAAAGTAGTACAGGTGGTGGTAAAATTAATGTATTATACTACCATTACTGCGGGTCTAGCCCCCCAATTAAGGGGAGTTTACCCCCATCATCTAGCCCCCACCTGGACACTCTAATAAAGAATTTAAATGGACGATCAACAAGGAAGAGAATCTCGAATAAGTTTATTAATTTCATGCAATGCATTCATTTTTTTCTCTATTACGCACACACAAGGAACCCAAGACTTCTATTATAACCATGAAACGCCCTATAATTCAAACAGATAAAGTAACACTCATGTGTGATGTCACCTCTTCACACAGATAAAGTAAAACTCATGTGTGATGTCACCGCCTCACACAGATAAAGTAAAACTCATGTGTGATGTCACCACTTCACACAGATAAAGTAAAACTCATGTGTGATGTCACCGCCTCACACAGATAAAGTAAAACTCATGTGTGATGTCACCACTTCACACAGATAAAGTAAAACTCATGTGTGATGTCACCACCTCACACAGATAAAGTAAAACTCATGTGTGATGTCACCACTTCACTCAGATAAAGTAAAACTCATATATGATGTCAACACTTCACACAGATAAAGTAAAACTCATGTGTGATGTCACCACTTCACACAAATAAAGTAAAACTCATGTGTGGCATCACCACTTCACACAGATAAAGTGAAACTCATGTGTGGCATCACCACTTCACACAGAAAAAGTAACACACTCGTGTGTAGCATTTCACAAATAAAATTTTCAAACTGGTGTGCTGATGTTCAATCATGGAGAATCATTGGACCAAATTTTTTGTAATGGAAAGGTTTCAATTTTCTCAAATGGTATTTATATTGTTTCTAACACATTTATCACCCTATATTTAAAGGGCTCAAAATTTTGATTTCATAATACATTTAGGTTTGATGAATCATTCCGGCTTTGTCGCGGGCTTGTGTGGGCCCTTCAGTGACCGTACAATCGAAAGTCGCCCCAATATGCAGCAACCAATTTCTTGTCTGTGATTGGTTAGTTTGGTTTGATAAGCCGTCAGTGATTGGCTGACGGAGTAGGAGTTACAAAATTTTAAATGTTTATAATCGTAAGGCCTCTGAGCTCCGCAACACAATTTGTTCGAAAAGCTAACTTCAAATGTGGGCATAGGACCCTGGCATCCTCTCCAGATACGATGTGGGCATAGGACCCTGGCATCCTCTCCAGATACGATGTGGGCATAGGACCCTGGCATCCTCTCCAGATATGATGTGGGCATAGGACCCTGGCATCCTCTCCAGATACGAGGGTTCTTCATCAATGTCTCAGTGTCATCACGTGATATGAACTCAAAGTGCAGCAGATATTCCAGGTCAAGCCGGGCTCCGACATAGGTAGGGAGCAAACGACGAGCATTTATTACGTTTGCAGTAGCAAGGTGAAGCCTCCCTTGAAGGTCTTAGCCAGAGCCGTGCCCCGCAGCGTTAATGTCATCGTGTTGGTCCCGAGAGCTTGCTGCAGAGACAAAGGCGTGTTAACAGCAACACCGACCGCCTCTATTACCGCTTTTAAATTTAATAATGAGAGAATATAACCTATATTAATTACGGTTTGATGTTTATGCTAGCAGATATTATTGCATTTTGATTAGAAGGAAACTAAGCGCTAAAGTTTCTACTCATATATGATGTAGAAATATATTATCAAGATTATCGTGCATATTGAGGATTTATGAAAGGAAAACTGCACAATTATGAAACTCGCGCTGCTGATCGTGTGTGGCAGGAGGCCCAGCATTTTGACTTCAAGTGTTTAGCCGGGTGGAGGAATATTTTTAAAGTAATCTCGATAATTCGCAAATTTATCCATATAATGACCACGGCGTGATGTATCGCCATATCATATAACACGCCTATTTATTTTTATTATAACTGCAAGAGTATGTCACTAACGAATAACCAAACCAGAGTATTGGACACTGAAGCCTTTTCCTTCACTAACAAGGTAGAGGATACAGAAGTTAGCGTCTTGCGTAGTGCCGTAAGAAGCGGTAAGATTGTAGCCGTCGCAGGACCGGTCACTGCCAATAAAGTGTTTCCCGAAGAATAAAAAGCCAATATTGGAAGTTGCCGTGAAGGTGACTCTGCAGTTGTAGGTCGGGCCGTCGGGGAACGCCTTGCAGCCGTACCCGGGGTGCGAGAACACCGCTATGTACTGGGAAGCCGGGAGCGGGACGGTGTTGCCGCATTCGTTCACTAGGAATATAGAGAAGTGGAATTTTCTTGACGCGACTGAGCAGTTAGCGATGGATTAATGGTGATGAAAAATAAAGCTCCGCTTGCTGCATATGACCCAAGAGGTCAGTGGGCACACAATGTGCGCCACACTTTCCAACAGTGATCCCTAATTAAAGTTTGGCATAAATGAAGGGTCAAAGTTCTATTGCAATTATCTTAACACGTCGAGAAGTTAATTGTGGGTTAATTGGAACCTGACAAAAAATATATAATCGCAATTAACGTACCGACTTCTTTTAATGACGTATCATGAGCGCATAATGACGAAAAACTGATAAACAATGACACCGAATTGATTTTACAATGAGATGTGGTTGGATTTCAGCATTGCTATTTGTGACCCAGGCATGATGAATAAGAAAGAGTACAAGTAAATATATTTATTAATAAATACGATTTAGATAATGAAAAAATATGCCGTTCATTACTCACTAATGCAAGTGAGTCTCAACCTTCTATAAGCGAGTTACCGAAACCTCATTGAACTGCAATGAACTGCACATTTCATCAGAATCAAATGCACGTACATCAATGTTACTGCCAAATAACTTTTAAAAACTAATATAAATTAACACAATAATTATAATTCGTGGTTTTATTGCAATCTTTGCACTTTCTGTCGACTCATTTAGTTAACTCTTCAAGCATTTGTTCGAGCCTAGGAATGCAACAGATGCAAGCGTTATCTGACATGGGAATGAGCTCTAAAATAAGACAATAGCCCAGAAATTAAAGTCATCACTTCCACGGCCCCTACAGCAGGTTTCGGAACAGCAGCTTCCTCGGATATATTCATCCAAGGCAGGATAAATGTATATATTAGTATACAAGGTGGGCTAGAAGTCACTGACGCTTTTCAATTGATTAATATCTTTCTAATTTATTCAAGGCTCGGTAATTCAAACCCAATGAGCTTATCGAAGGCATTTGAAGGTGATAGGTAATAACCACAAGCAACCATAAGATTGTGCCAACAAGCCGCAATATTTAATGGAACTAAGGGGAAACATCACTAGAGAAATAAGAGAAATAAGCCCAGAAACTTTACAAAAGGTTATGGCAGAGAAAATGGAATGAGCTGTTATTTGTGAAGCAGCAAATGGAAGGCATATGCAGGACGTTATTTTTATTTTTCACACCTAACGATAATGTGCGCTCGACTTTTCTGAGAAAAGTCTACGTTCACAGACCCTCTCCGTAGATTTTCAGACGAAAGTCTACGTTTTGAACATATCAGCTCAGAGACAAAGTCCTTCAGTGGAGGTCGAATGCCTGGCCAGAGCCAAGGTTTAACCATCCACAAGTGTTGTGGGTATGCAGAAGCAAGTTTGCCGTGCCCAAGCCATGCTCCCATCATCGTCCATGGCTGGCAGTATGCGTCCAAGTCAAAATGTGCGCTCCAGAGGAGGTCAAATTCTTGGCCATAACCAAGGTTTGGACCACTCACAAGTGTTGTGGGCATTCAAAATCAAGTTTTCCGTGCCCAAGCCATGCTCCCATCATCGTCCATGGCTGGCAGTCTCGACTTTTCTTAGAAAAGTCTACGTTCACAGACCCTCTCCGTAGACTTTCTGACAGCAGGCTATCTGACGAAAGTCTACGGTTTGAACATATCAGCTCAGAGACAAATTCCTTCAGTGGAGGTCGAATGCCTGGCCAGAGCCAAGATTTGACCATCCACAAGCGTTGTGGGCATGCAGAAGCCAGTTTGCAATGCCCAAGCCATGCTCCCATCACCGTCCATGGCTGCCAGTATGCCTTCGAATCTCAATGTGCGCTCGACTTTTCTGAGAAAAGTCTACGTTCACAGACCATCTCCGTAGACATAGCCCTTCGACGGATGGCACGACACCGTCGGCGGGCTATAACTTGCATGATACCTCTTGCTACAAGCTATAGCTTGCACTAGACGCCATTGCCAAGGTCACCATAGAGCTGGACAACCGCTGCACTCGTCAACGATCGTCCGCCAGGCTGTCTCAGACAGCCGCAGCCACCGGGACACTGCTGGTGTCCCGGTCTAGAGCTTGATACCTCTTTTGAACACAGCGAGAGTCCTCGCAGGTTAGGTCCAAGTCAGGTCTAGTTCATCTACCTTCAGAGCACACAGTAAAGGAACACTACCTGACTGGACCTAACCCTGAGGCCCCTCGCTCCCCCCTGGGGCAACCAAGGATCTCACAGTCTCCTTGGCTGCGATGGGGAGGCACACAGCTGTGTGCGGTTAAAGCCAGACACTTCACGTCTTGCGTTAGTTTTGATTTACCTTGATGAGCCATTGCTTGGGAGGTACTACACAGGTTACCAGCACCCTGTTGTACCTTCAGAATCCGTTATCACAGCCATAGGCACCCTAAGACGCCCACAGTGACAGTCACACGCACGAGAACCGAGTCAAAATTGCGTGAAAATAATTACCGGACTCGATTTTGTCCGGTTTTGTACCTCGTGTCCGGTAATGTTACCAATTTTGTCCGGTAATTGTTGGAACTATGAATATATATATATATATATATGTATTGTATACATGCTTTGGGAGAATTAGTAGTGCGTTAGTCTTTCTAACATGAAATTTTTTCGCTCTGACATATTAAATTAAGCTATCCCAACATCTGTTTATTTTTATTTAATAATTTATCTTGGACTACATTTGAATTCGTTTTAATCAATGCCTAAGAGGAAAGAAGCTGCAAGCAAAGTCTTCTCAATTTCATGCATTGCATATGAATATCTTACACACTGGTATTATATAAAGCCATCAGTATCACATGACGTTAATTCCCACATTTAAAACATTTTGGAAATCCTAACTCAACTGCAAAAGTTTACACTCGGAATATAATATATCTTATAGGAGGTCTTGTGTATATTGATAAAAATATAGTTTAAGAGACCTTGAAAGAATCTCGTTCGGTAACCGCAGATTGTTGTTTTCTGCTCAGGGAACGACAGATTGTAGAGTTTATTACAAGCGCGTTTTTCAAGGAAGACTGCAAGTTGGTGGTAGATATGCCATGTGTTATGCCCCATTAACCAAAGGTTGAAGAAACTTTTATTATATATATGTTATCAACAAAATATAGGCTGGCCAAAAGTCAAACGATTCAAGTGAATAAGAACCTGACGTACGGAAAATTTAAGGTTTAATGCCATTACTAAAATCTAGGACGCAAAGAAGGTGTAAACAAAGGAAGTTACAAAAGAAAAAAAACATTGTGATTGTATAAATGTATACCTATTGATTTCTCGGCAGTGTTGTATACAAACAAATCTGTGAGAGAAAATTCCATTTACCTCAAACTTTTACTCAAGTCACTTATTTATACAAAACGGTCAACTATTACCAGATGTTATAGAAATACTCCTGATATCACTGCACCGTTATTTTAATTAATTCATAATCATTTAACTTGTCTCGGTCAACTTACGGAGTTCAACTTCTTCGTACTATCAACCGAGTTCTAGGATCATTTGTTCGGAAATTAAAATCTGTGGATTCAAATTTATTTCCGTGAGCAGCGTCCGTATACTGAAAACAATGATAACGTCACAAGAAAAATAAAATTTCACGAAGAAATCATCAGTAAGAAATTTCGTACGATCATTCTCAAAAATAGTTATAACAAATGAAAATGGTATGTTCCAACAAGTAACAGTAGCTTAGCAACTAGCCAAGGAGAATTGCCCATACATATAGTGATGAAAAATTCTAACATGTTCGAATTATCTTAGCTGAGATATAACTGTGTTGAATTCTAAGTGAAAGGTCAGTCAAAATCTAAGTTTTACGATTCAAACTTGGTGCAAGGTTCAGTTGGGGCAGCGTTACATGAATTAAATTATCTATCGACGTGGAAAAGTGCCGACAAGCAAATCTGGCATCAGTAAATGCCGAAATACGAATGAGCTTCGGAAGAGCATTAAACTATACAAGAAAGGGTTATAGGTGTCATCCGTATGTTTCAACACCAGGAGCTACACATCGAAAAACCCTCGTCGTTTTCCAACGAGACATAACTGTCATCAGCTAATGCGATTTATCTCACGTGAACAGTTGAGATGAATTAAAAGTCAGACACGTTAAGCTAGCAACCGCGAGGAAGTATGAAATAACTCCTATGCTAAAGGCCAAACGTTCATGTTATAATCACAAACTTAAACTATTTGATAGGATCTATAACTAATAGCGGATTTCACAGTTAAATCCGGAAATCATTATCATATTTGAGCTCAGTACGTATAAATGAATTATCCTATGGAAAATTGAACATGCTTGGCGCAACCTTCTCATCAAATGGTTAGATGACTACTGCGGTTACAATGATCAATCATCAATCCTGCAGTGCTAAAAAAGAACGATCTAGTGGAGCAAAAAAACCTGACAGGGTGGCAACTGTTGAAAAGACGAGGAAATTTGAGCTAAAAAGTTTCTAACTTAGTGAGCTGGTATCGAGTGTTTCTTGTTATTAAAAGGCTTTCCAGAGACTGACTAGCTAAGAATGCATGAGGGTTAGTTAATAACCAAATCAACCCTGAAGTCTAACTTGCCCAACTGTGAAGAAAAATAAAATCGTTTTCACGAATTACTTTCTAGTCTTCAACAAAACTTGTTTTAAGGACAATTTCTGCTTAACTAACGACACTTATATGAAATTTCATCTGCACCTAGAATCTTAATCGGCATGAGACATTTAATCGCTAAATGAGACTTATCAATATAGGAAGTTTATCTTTATTCGAGATTTCATCACGCCAAGAGATCTCGTCTGACATATATGACGTCACTGGGCGTGCCGTAGCCGTCTGCCAATTCATCGTAGTCGACGTAGCCTGTCGTCGCCATATAGGCGTTGACGGCCGCCTTTCCTTCCTTTACGTGTTTGTGCTCCACTGAGATCACCTGTAAATTAGGTAACAAAGGTGAGTAATATTATTAATAACAGCAGTGTCAGCGTTGAATAGGCCATCGGACCTGCCGCTTGATTCTCAATATCGCAGAATTTTCACAGCGTATTGGGGGTCTCAAACACGCAAATCGCTGCTCAAATTTTGCTGTGCTTAACCGCCCTGGCTCCTTCGCCGATTTTGACCAGAAATGTCGCAGGTACCTTGGATCAAACCCACAAATCACTGCTCCAATCGTGGTACTCTGAACTGCAAGAACTGGGCTACCCTGCCACCGCAGGATATTGTTTGTTGCAAACTCCCTCGTCACCTTGATGATTTGCTGGATAAATCTTATTGGTACTTCGCAAAAGATTGTAAGGCTGATGTGAACACTATAGGTTCTACTAAATGCTGAAGTCCGGAGGTATTCAAAATTCATGTTGTGAACGTCATAAACGCTATTTTGTTGCCAACATATCTGAGGTACGTGAGCAAGCAAGCTTCTGGAGGAACGTCACAAAAATAACTATGTTGATCGTTACTGATTATCTATTTGTATTCTTTCATAGACCACATAGCAGTTATTCGCCACGCGAAATTTGAACTATTAGTGGTTACATGGAATTTGGATGATTGATATGCTGTTAATGATGTACCATAGTCACCATTGTTTACGCTCGGTGCCACGGGATCGTCTTGACCATCACAAAATCTAATTTATATCGTAATCAGCGATAACTATATTCCTGTTTCTTGTCCGGAATAGCGTCATCACTCACTTTGATATCGACTCGGTGCCACGGTATCGTCTTGAGCACATTGAATTCCTGCCCCTCAACATCGAGGCTGAAGTAATCGACGGTGGTGATGTTGGCGGCCAGTAAGAAAGAGTAGAAGGGGAAGCATTGCACTATATTATAGCTCACGTCCCCAGTTCCGCCAGTTTCACGATCGTAACTTATGTTTTTGACGTCCAGGATTTCGCTCAGGGCCCTATCTTGTCGTAGGACGAACTGTGGAACAGAAGAAGAATTACAGAATTTTTTGCGAGGTTACACAGTAACGTTTGTGCTCGTGAAGTTTATTTCCTACACGTGTTATTCATGCGTCATATATTGTATACGTTAATGAAAACTGATGCCTGTAACTCGGGAATCCAACTCAGAGCAAGTCGGAAATCTATGAATTCTGACCTCACTTGGATGTGGTTTACTTGAGAGACATGAGTTAGCAATTAAGGCCTTGCGATGCCGATTCTTCAAATCCTCGAAGTTGCTAGGCTCGGGCTCTATCAGCAAGCCCGTCCAGGCTCGGAAGCGTTCCAGGAATAACGTATTTGAGAGATACTGGCCGTCGAAAGCGCCGCACTCTACGAACAACCCGTGCGTCTGTAACGGTGAGACAATTTGTGTAGAGTGGCATGAGAGGATTTACCTAGTGAGGATTCAGAGTGCAAGCTGAACTCTAGCTTTGCCCAACTTCACACTTTAGTTCATACTCTTTTCCGAGTGTAAATCAAAGCAGTGTTTGAAGCCATAGTCTAAAGTTATATGTCCACTGCGATCGCTCAAGCATGCTCAGGTTAAGCATGGTCATTGTAAATAATTTTACTTAATATACATCTCCCGTGTACATAACATAACATAACATAGTGATCTCGGCGCTGCAGCGTAGGCCTGATGTGGCCGGTCGCCGATTCATTTCCTTTTCGTGCCTTGTTGACAGAAGATCTAATATTGTTTCATTTGACCGGATATTTTCATGACTGACGATAGTTTCAAGTAGCTACTAGACTTCCACCGGGTTCGATATGGTGCTGGGCATTTCAAATCTGAACATATATTATTCCATAGCTTTATCTAGTCTGTTCTTGAACGCGTTCATACTTGGAGCGCCAACGATGTCATTGGGGAGGCTGTTCCACATGTCGGTGATTCGAAGCGAGGAGAAATTTTGTCGCATGGAGAAGTTGCAGCGCAGTTTTTTAGTTTATAGCCGTGGCCCCTGGTGTTGGTTCTTGTTCCAAATTCTAGTAATCCTTCGAAGACCTTGTATAAACCATTAGTATACTTGTATACTTCAATGAGGTCCCCACGCAGACGTCGATAACTGAGGCTAGGAAGCTTCATAATCTTCAATCTTTCTTCATAGGACCTGCCCTTCAAGCCTGGAATTATCCTTGTTGCACGTCTTTGAACATACTCTAGTAAATTTCTGTCCTTTTCAAATCTCGGTGACCACACAACGTTTCCAAACTCTAGATTTAGGCGCACGACAGCAACAAACAACTGCTTCATCGCTTCTCCATCTAGGAACTCGTATGAGCGTCTGATTGGTCCAAGAAGTTTGTTGGATGTGTTAGCTTGCGTTTCAACATGCTTAGAAAATTTCAGCTCCTTGTCGACATAAACTCCGAGATCTTTTTCCACACTAGACTTTTCAATCATTACTCGCTCGTTGCAACCATGTCTTCTCATACTGTAATCTTGCTGTTCATTGTTCTTCCCGAGGTGAAGTACACTTGTCAGCATTAACCGCAGCTGCCACGTATCAGCCCAGTTAACTAAACTGTCAAGATAACCTTGCAACTGAACTTTTTGCGACGTATTATTCACTGTATTATAAATTTTTGTGTCGTCAGCATACATCGAGCAAACGCTAGACACAGCTTCTGGCAAATCGTTTATAAAAGCAACGATAAAAATAGGCCCAAGAACGCTTCCTTGTGGCACGCCACTGCGCACTGATACCCAGTCTGAGACGGTTCCGTTAATACTGACACGTTGTCGTCTACCTACTAGAAAATCTTTGATCTATTGGAGTACGTTTCCCTCAATTCCCAAAGACTTCACTTTACGCACGAGCCGCTCATGCGGAACACTGTCAAATGCCTTGGCAAAATCGAGGTACAATGCATCCACTGGCTCCCTTTCGTCCAGCAGGCGAGTCCAATCGTTCAACGTAGATAATAAGTTAGTGGTGCAGGATCTACCGGCGATAAAACCATGTTGACAATCTGATATGAGATGGTGAGTAGTCAAGTGATCGATTATCCTATACCTCACAACAGATTCCATTAGCTTACAAACAACACTTGTCAGACTGACAGGGCGATCGTTGCCGGGGCTGCTTTTGTCATCTTTTTTGAACAATGGTGTTACTTGAGCTTCTTTCCAGTCGGACGGCAAAGTTCCTTCGTTTAAGGCTTTTTGTAAGAATACTGTCAATGGGCCGGCCATAACGGTTGCTAATTCTTTGAGCAATCTGGGATGGAGGCCGTCTGGTCCACATGACTTGTTGGGATTTAGAGTTACCAGGCGCTTGAGAACCTCTTCTTCGTGTATTTCAAAATATATTAACTTCGAGCCGACTGGGCGCTCCTCAATATCTGGAATACTGTTCAAGTCCTCATCTGTGAACACACTGCTGAAGAACTGATTAAGAACGTTAGCCTTGCCCTCATCAGAGGAGATCTTTCGTTGGTCTGCTTTCAAATCAGATATACCGTCCTTAGACTTACACTTCGAACTAGCGTACAAAAAGAAGGCTTTCGGATTCTTTTTCGCATTTTTAGCAATATTTTTTTTTCGAAGTTTTTCACTGCAGTGCGACAAACTTTTTTAGCTTGATTTCGAGCTCTGGCATACAGGTTATAATCAGACTCGCTGCGAGTTCGTAAATAACGCTTATAGGCTTCTTTCTTGGTCTTTAGCTGAGTCTTAACTGCACTGTTCTTCCACTGGGACTTTTTGACTCCTCCAAGCGTAATCTTGGGTACACAGGCATCAACTGCAGACATAACCGTGTCTTTGAGAAACGACCATGAATCAGCCACGCTCATGTCCTTAATACAGTCCGAAATATTTGCCGCATTCACCGTTTCACGGAGTTTATCATAGTCGCCCTTCGCAAAGTTCAAACGTTCACGCCTCCGAAGCGTCTTTTCTGCACAGCACTTAATATTGAAAAACAATGTCTGGTGGTGGCTTTTGCCCAAGGGAGCCTCGTGGCGAAGCTCCTCTATCATTGATTCTTCACTAGTAAACACAAGATCTAGAATATTTGGGGTCTGTTTACCCCTAAAATGGGTTGGCTTAGTGATGTTCTGGATTAAAAACGAGTCTCGCACAGACTCCAAGAACAAGGATGCTGGGTGATTCTCATCTCTTGGAGAAGATTCATCTGCCCAATCTATTTCTGGATGGCTAAAGTCACCAACGATCAACGTATGCGACCTGCTGAATGACATGCTCGGTAAAAGGCTGTTTAGTACTTTATTGTTATCAGAGGAGCTGTTAAGGAGCTGTGTCTGTAAATGACCCCTATGAGGAGGCTATCTTTGCCTTTTAGAGTAAGTTCGCACCACACTGATTCTCTAGCTTATTGATGCTCTGCAGATAACTTAACTTGCTGGGCCCCATAAGTGGTTCTAACCCACAGAGCTACACCTTTACTGCACTGCTCTTCATTTAAGTTATGAAAACAATCATAATCTGGCAGCTGAAATGCAACAAGTACAATTTCCCCCCCGTGATTTTTAGGGAGTGTTTCTGTAATACAAATAATGTCTATACACTCGTTTGCGATCACAGTTAACAGTTCACTTTTTTGTTCAAGCGGAATGCGAGTTCGTGTAAAAACATTTTAAAACTTTTTGTGCACTTTCACTTCGATGTATGCGGTTCCTTCCTACATTATTTACAGGCCTTGATCTACGGACATCATTCCTACTAATTACTTGTCCTCCATCTGCTCTGACTGTCCGTGAGCAGCCGGTGTTGTCTTGGCAGCTTGGAAGTGATTGACCTGATTTTCCGTGCCTTTCCGCCTGATTCTCTCCAGCCACTTCTTGCGAAAAACCGCCCTCTCTAAGGGGGTGGAATCTTTCTTTACAAAAACTGACTTGTAATCAGCAGATTCTCCAAGCTTTCTCGCTGTTTTCAGCACGCTCCAGACCTGAGCAGAATCCTTTACAGTCACCAGCAGAGGTCTGAAGGTGTTACCAACAGCATCCTTCGAGCGTAGCCTCTTGCAAGATATAACATCAATCGATGTGTTGAGTACCTTGCTGCAACAGTCTACAACAAAGGCCGCGTCATCCATCACTCGGTCCTTCGCATCAGATGCGTTACTTTCAGGAATCCCAAACCAGACCAGGTTGGCCTTCCTACGTTCTCTATCAAGTAATTCACGTGAGCTTTCACTAGCGACTTCAGATAAATCAGCTGTCTTTTCTTTACTTCAATTTCTTCCGTATTTTTCAATTGAGCCTTCACTTCAGTCAGCTCATTGCATAGCGAGCTCAGTTTGTCACTCAGCGAGCGCACCATCCCACTCAAGGAGTTTACTACATCTTTCAACAATTTCGACTCATTGCCGTGCTCTTCCATCGACTCCTCTCTTTTTCGAGCACCAATAGTTGGTTTTTCGCAATCACGGCAAAACCAATGAAGCAATTTAGATTTCTGGAGATATGAGTACTCCTTAGAGTTCAACTTCGAACAGCTGATACAAATGAGATCTTCACATTGTTCACAGGTGACCGTCTGGACTTCGCTCAGAGAGATCTCTTTGCAGTACTTGCAAACTTTCTTCTCTAGCTGGGCTGATTTGGTTTTATTTTTTTATTCTAGAGGCCGTAGAGGGCTTTTCGACTATCTTTTTTATTTTCTGTCCAGCCATTATTAAATGCACGAACTAGATCTCTTGAACGGAGAAAAGGACGGAGAGAAATACAAAACTGAGTTGAGTATAGTAAAGTTTCATAAAAAAATTTCGGCTGGAGGAAACAGCTGAGCTGCAGCTGGCAAGGGAAAGACAAGGGGTGTCTGGGGGGAACAAGGGATCGACGTGTGAAGCGGGTGGAGAGGGAGAGGTGTAGGGTGGGGAGGGTATAGGAAGACGAGGCCTGAGCGTCTCAAAGCACCGTTGTTCTCCGTGACAGGCGATCGCCGAGGGTTCACAAGAAGTTACAAACTTTCCCTCGATTCATGCGCGGCATTTATCGGGAATAAAACACTTGTACTAGCCGTTTTCTCACTATTCGCACAATTTTTACTGAACTGCACTTAAATTGAACCTTTCACTGAAATCGTTTCGGTACAAATTCGAAAGATATGTCAAACCGACATAGTAAAAAGTGAGAATGTTGGGACCCGCAAAACACGTACGTGCGTCCTCGATCACGGTCAGAACTCAACAAGGTTGGGACCATAAGGTTGGGACCTTTCAGGTAGGACCAGACAACGTTGAGCAGGTCAGGTTAAATTCAGTTTCAACCAAACTTGCCCTAGGGCCTAGATTGTTCAGCAATTTGGTACGTTATCATTTACTTATGTTATGATCATTTTATTGTTTGTTAACCTCGATTATTTTCTCTGTATTGTTTATAATTTCGAATAACCTCAAATTGTGTTCAAATTGTTCATTCTTTGTTTTCAGAAACCGTTACAATCCACAACGAGTTTTCATTCTGAACAATCCCCCGAACATTGAGCCATATTCTTTATAGTCATACTTCAATAGGCCTAGCTTCTTGTGGCCTAACCTACACGACTTGTAACATTTCTCCACACAAAAAACATATGAGCTGGCCTAACCGAACTTCATGGGCTGCAGGACGTCAGAGAGGCGGAGCAATTGAGCAGGTTAAGCTTAATTGGCTGCAAGAAGGTTTTGAGTCGGGGCAGCGTGAATAGGTTAGGCCAGAGTTGGTACGGTCGGATTCAGAACTGCAGTACCTGCTAAGGAGCGAGCATGCTCAAGTTTTGGCTGAAGACTTGCAGCGTTATCATCTATAAGCAGTGTATCACTGGTCAGGAGTACGGTGTTACAGTGTAGTCTTTGGCTTCTATCCCTAAGGCTGAGTGTGGTTATGACATGCAGAGGCAAGGTGTTGGCTCCAAAGCAATTTTAGGAGATAAATTTGTCGCCCGCAGATGAGCAGCCCCTGCGCTGTTAGTTAATTTTAATCAAACTTTAAAATGTTTTTAAGCAGCAGATTAACGCGATTAGTATGAAATTGACAACTATAGCTAGATTCTTACCGATTTCAACCAGCTATGGTTTTATGTCACCTTTTGTTTGAAAAAGTTGTCGACAATTGTTGCCTGGCCATCGGAAGGAAGCGACGCTGCTGCAAACGCGTACGGCTCAGTGGAGGCCGGCATCAGGTAGAGTTTACGGATGATGTCGATCAGGCGTGGATCATCCGACCGAGTCTCCTCAGAGTTCAGAGCTAAAAAGAATTCAATCTATGTAGCACGCTCTTGATATTCTCAGTTTCATAATCAATTTAGTTCAGAGAGATTATTATCAAACTAATAATTACGTTAGGAAACTACCTACCGGCATTTGTTTTAACTCTTCTACGAATTACAAAATTTAAATTTTTCGACCATAGTGAACAATCAATAATTAATTATCACTCATTTTCGATTCGAAACTTATTTGCTCCTGCAATGTTATATTTTAGTATCTACGAATTTTTCATCGTTGCGTGTTCATTAGATAGTACAACGAATACAAGTTGAAAAATACTAGTCATTCCAATTTGTGTCATAAATGATCCCTGTGCTCTAATGAGATCGGCTTGGTTGTCATCACTACTCCCTAGCTGGAAGCTATGGAATGTCATTAACGTTCAATTGATACAAACTTATTGACAAATCATTAAATATAATTGGCAAACATCAAAGAGATTTGCGAAGTGAAATGTTTTTATTACGAGATAAGTTTGTTCAACGTTTTTAAATGAGTACATGCGAGTTCATAGAGCTAATGCTAATCTAATAATACTGAGATATCTCATTTCTTACATTGAGTGTTGATCCCAGAGAGAGTTTGGTCATAATTTTGTCTGTGCTCTAGAACTAAATTGGAGACTCTATCAGCAGAGGAATTATACAGGAGGAAAAGGCTTACGATGGACGCTGACATAACGACGCATAATAGCGCTGGCTTCTCTACTCGCCTTCTAACAAGAAGTGTCATTTCGATAGTTCCTTGTGCTCTTTGTCGTAGGTTATTTTTTTCTTAACGCGTCAAAATTACGCGAATTCGTTTCTCATATACCTGAATTTTCTGCTGTAAAATAGAGAAAAATTATGCCTTCGTTATCATGTTTATGATACTTGGGATTCTTAACACTATTTCCTGCTGTAATTTATCGTCTAATACTGGAGTGATGTCTCTGATATTCGGGTGCAAAAATTCTGTTAGTATTTTTTTATAATACTCCAGTACTGACTTAAGTAATGAAATAGGCTGTACTTCTCAACGATTTCTGTTAGTTTGTTGCAAATATATCAAACAAAAAGTTATAATTTTTTGGAAAAATATTCTTAGTTATGCAAGGAAATTGTATTTAAATTAACTATTATATATTTTTACATGATTTTGATCCCTCAATTTCAGAACACCCAATGAGTGAGCTCGTCCTGAATGACATCAGCTATCAAGAACTGCAGTGAATTATGCAAAGCAGGAGTAGGGTTAGTATACGAGCGCTGTTCTGAAACGCCACGTTTACCGAATTAAATTTATTGCATTTTCTACACGTTTTCATGAAAATTTTAAATTAAATTTGTATGATATCGTTATATCAAATGATCATGTGTGATCACATGCTCGTATCAGAAATTGAAATTATATATAAGATGAAGGCTACCAGCTTCTAGCACGGTTAGATGACGACTGCAGTTGCGATGTTCTTAACTTTATTCAAAGAAAATGCATGGGAAAGCTGCTAAAGAGCTAAGGAACCTGTTTGTGTGATAGCGTACCAAAATAGTCAAGGAAATTCTCGCTCAAAATTGCTTGGGACTCGCAGATCGGTGCCGCACGCCTCTTCTATAATGCACATCTTGGACCAAGAAAGTTAAGAAAGGCATTTGGGAATGTTTTCCGCTTAACAAATTTAAAACTTCAATATGACATGTTCCTGAGCTGACTTTATCATTATATAACTATAAAAGTTTGAATTTTTGCTAGCTTGTTTGCAGCCTGGCACTGTGAAGGGCAGTAAAAATATATATAATGACCCATCCACAATAATTATAAAGTAAATTTGTGGGAAATACAGGACCTGAAATTTTATTCATAGTGGGACAGTAACGATGAACCGAAGAGAAGTAGTTTTCATATTCATAGTTGGAAAAACGAACCAAATATATGGTAAAACCGTGAGGTCTGAATCAAAAAATTGAACCGGCATTTAAGTTAATTTAAAATACACGGTGATTTGGGGTTGCGGAATTCGAGATGAAGGGATTTGGGACGGCGTAGTTCGATGCAGAGGTGTTCGAAATTACAAGATTCAGATTAACGGGATGCATGTAAACAGATTTCGAATTGAAAAATAACCCTGGCCTAGCTGAGGTTCGATTTCGTGGTCACGGCTCCATTAAATACAATCTCGGGGAACCATGAACATACTTTGCGTAGATATGATAAACTTCAGTCTATTAATTGTATCTTGCGAATACTGCTGGTTAATTTAGAAATTGGGGACATAAATGTTCATGAATGTATTTGCTGATTTTTTAAGGTGTTCGAAATATTTTTTAACATACTCGTATGGCATGTAGCTTTAGCTTGCCAGCATCTTGGAATTATTTTTCTAACGTAAAAGAGATGCAGAATGAATCATTAAATTAAAATTGTTTTAATAAATAAAAGAATATACGCAAAACATGAGTTATGTTGCGCTGTCAATTTCGAAAGGTGGTTGTCATAATTTCTTCGCTATCTTTTCTCTAATCTGTGCAAGACCTCATCTTTGTACAAGATCTCTTCTAGCGTTCTTCTCTGATCTGTACAAGACCGCGTCAATCGCGTTTTCCGAGACTTCTTGGACTGCTTCACAGGCGAACTCAATGAGAGGCGAAGAATAATACGTGGCCAGTGGTCGGCCTAATCCAATTAGTTATAGCCGACCGTTGGCCATTCCTCGGCCACCTGAAAGCGACCAGTTGCCGTGAAAAAGGGGCTGGCTAGGATATCTTATTACAAAGAGTACTATGTATTATTAGTATTAAGTACTACTTAATCTACGCTTGTCTGTCACATCTTCACGTGTTTGGACTCGACTGAAATCACCTGCAATAATAAAACTTCGCGATTCGATTTGCATCTATCTGCGGAATATATTTCAGATAATGGAACTAATTTGATACTCTTACCAACAGTTTGTTGGCGATCAAAAGCCGAGAACTGACATCATACAACGAGAGCAGTCAAATATTAAACAAGCTTCTGATAATTCGATAAATAGGAGATCGCAGCTCTGGCGATGGTGAGTCTGGGTTTAAAGTTTATTATCTTAAGAAATGGGTCACTCATCAATGAATGCGCGTGTACAGAAAGTAATTTGGCTTATTTGTCTTATCAGCACAACTCCTTTCTCCTTAGAAAAAATTTTCCACTTTCTGCACTTGTTATCAGACTGTCATTCAGAGCTCAAGTCGTTACGTCATATGGATAGTTTTCATGCCATCTGCGGCGACTGAATTTATCTAATTAACTAATCTACATGGGTATAAATTTCGTCGCTTTTATCATGTTTGACATTCGATGTATTCTTTACGAATATCTTTTCAAAAACATTTTTTGAAAAGATTTGATCAATCAATACAATTTGAATTCTTTACGCGGAAAATAATTTTTCACTAAATGCGAGAATCTGCTTGTCTGGCACAACATTCACACAAAAATGGTAACGTGTAAACTGTAGTCACATTTCTGAAGTGATCTAAGCGAGCGTCCGTAATGGCATTCAATGAGTGAAAGAACATAATTTGTTTGCAAGAACAAGGAAATTCTTGTTAGAAATTACTCGGAACTTAAACCTGGAAGCGAGTTTCAAGCTTCCCTAACAAAATTTAGAGACGAGGGCGGCTCTGAATTAAGTACCGCCTAGGACTCGGGGAGCATAGTCCACCAGCATCCCTATGTCCGCGTTTCGGTCTACTTTCCGGTCCCCGAATCAGACGGCCACCAGAGCCTGGTCCTTATTTTGGCGGCCGTTGAGCGGTACGTATTATGGTCGCCCCCGTATTCGGGGAAGGTCTGGCCGAGTCTGAAATATTGCCAAAAAAAATCCCCCCCCCTTCCTCCCACTGTGGAGGAAGGAGGGGGGGGAGGACAAGGCAATTCTCCTCCTCCCCACCCTCTCCTCCAGTGGGAGGAAGGGAGGGGAAGTTGAATACTTAACTACACGAGTTTATTTTCAATATCTTTTTCGACTCATTGAAGATTATGATGATACAAGAAAATTCTGAACACTATTTGATGGTGTACTGGTGCAAAATATATTCTACCAACACACATAAAAATGTTAGGTACCGATTTCTAGCCGAAAACATGCGCGTTCAGTCTAACTCGATATTTTTACTCTCTCCAACACAAGTTCGAGTAAAGCTTCGGCATTCAATTTTGAACCTAAATACAACACAGATGGATAAGAATTTTCTTTACCCGCATCAAAATAGTAAAACCTTAGAGGCTATATCACTTACTATCGCACAAGTTTTTTTCAATTCAAAAGCACGCTACGAGTAGTTCAAATTTCATATTCATTCTCATTCAATAATCTTTTATCGAGCGCATACAACGAGTAAGTTAATTCTCTTTTCATCACCAGTTCGACACTCAGCGAATCAGGTGACCAGAGAACCATTTCCTACACCCTCAGCACAAATGACAAACAAAAATTATTGTAAATTTCATGTTTGAAAATTGTATCAACTAACAGGTTATATCACAATCGCAAAATCGGTTCATCAATTAAAGATTGCGTATGAATCAGCATAAATTTGATACTGCGGATCCCGGGCACCAAACCATTACGCCAATATTCAATTCCTTTTATAATGTACAACTTACCACTAGCAAAATACAGCATAACACGATACCTCGTATATCATTAATGGAAACTGAGAGAAGGCGAACTTTTGGTTAATAAAACACTCATTCAATATTCTCTTACAGCACATCTTACGCAGAAGCTACTCATCTTTCAGCAGAAATACTTGAACACTCACGAAAATAAAATACATATATAGGTGGCCAGATAATTCTTTCCTACACCATCAGCAAAACTGGCAAATGAAAAATATGGTCCATTTCATGTTTGCAAATTGACGATATAAATATTTACAGCACCGTTCACTTGGCCAGGCAGGTTTGGCACTTGGCTTATATGCACGTTTATTCCAGGCATTTATTATAATTCGAGGAGCCTGACGGCTTTGGAAAAAACGCCGTCTATTGGAGAATTGAAAGTGGCACTGCATAGCCTCGGTGAGGGTCTTGGAGTGGCCGAAATGCCGTTAGAATCTTCGGCACTTTCTTACACTTCCAAAATCGAAGTTGAAGATTCATTCTGTTTCAGAGGCACTGGTCGTCGTCGGACGCGGTTGTTTCTGCCTCCATCCCACTGGAGTACCTTTTTTATCGCACTCATGATTGCTTGGTTTACTTCAGGTCTCGCATTGACGAATCTCGTTTTCTTGAGAGCGACTGTAAAATACGTAAGAAAATAACTGCATGGGCTGACAATAAACTGAAATGAACAAAATAGCGTTAAAACATCTCTGTAAGACATTGTCAATCCAAAAGGTATATAGCGGATCTAGTGATTGAGCCAACTATAGGAATAGTAAGGAATAAGGAGCAGATCGCGCTCGTAGGTGAGCCAGTATTTGAAAGTCCAGCGCTACAACCGCATTTCAAGCTATTGCGGTGCCAGGAGCGTGCGTAATTTGCAAATTACGATTATAACGATTACTATTCCCTGCAAATTCATAAAAAGCCTAGATTCGTGGATACAAATATGCGATCAGCTCGAATTCCGCCGATTACCAAAATTCGTTTTTAGAGACACAAACAACCATGACTCACAAGGTGCAGTAACACTCGTGTGATGTTTTCTTTGAACGTCTGAATCAATTGTTATTTTTACAATAACAAAGGGAACTCTGCGCGTCAAGAGCAACCTTGAGCATGCCATTATAAGAGCCTCGTCAAGAGCATGCCATTATAAAAGCTAACCGTTTCACTGGGCTTCACCTATATATAGATGAAAAAATTTCTATTAGAAATCGACCCTATCAAAAATGTTCTATTCAAGGCGTTTGTTTGTTCATCCACTAGGGAAAAAACTAGGAACTTTAAACAGTAGAAGTCGCTACTTTCGTAGTTAAACAGGGCACCAAGTTTCCTACTCTTCTAGATTGCAATGTTCATTGTATGTCAACATGGTTTCATTAATAGTTTTTTATAACTTACCTGATTCCTCTCTTATGCTTCGTGATTTTGGAAGCTTTCCTTGGTCTTTTGGCGTCGAGCAACGAGCGAAGAACGAGAAGACCACTGAACGAGAAGAGCAAAGTCTTTGAAGAAGCTTCAACGTTTCCCTTATAGTGGACTGAAGCGACGACAGCTCCGCCCCAGCCAGCCTATCCATCTGATAAAATGTTGAAAATGTCTTAACCCGTAAATATAAGTCACATACTATTGTGAAAAAACTTGCTACTCAATTTCCAGATTTCTGGAAGAGTGTCGTGTTTGGTCGCCATAAGTAAATTTTTAACATCTCCGGAATTCTTCTCAAACATAATATATTAGCTTACAATGTAATTGATTACGAAATCTTAGCAGCAAAATTTACGACTGTGTTACATTTAGTGTGAATCAAAGATCACTGGGTAAATACTTGATGCACTGCTACTGCTATCTGGCAGGAACAACCAGATTGTATTTCTGTACTTTGAACCGACACAGTTTTGTGTTC
>NW_025944216.1:0-344 GCF_000764305.2 Hyalella azteca | reverse complement strand
AGTCACACCAATAAAATAAACATGCAGGATGTGAACAGGATTTCATGTATGCAGGATTTCATGATGCAAAATCATTCACATTCAATTATGAAATGTCCCCTGAAAGACACGGTCGCGTATAAAATCGCATCCGGTACGTAACATAATTTTTAAAATAACTAAAACCATACAAGAAACGGGCATAAATTTGTAGAGGCTCAAATCAGGCCGGACACAAAAAAAAAAAAGTTTTTCTCAGACATGAACCTTCCACACATCGCACACTCAAAGCAATGAGCGAGACTTTATCGAACTAGCGAATCCTGACCCAAATTTGCCCGGCTAAACAGCGTATCAGAGCGACC
>NW_025944215.1:0-330 GCF_000764305.2 Hyalella azteca | reverse complement strand
CTAGTGTTGGCTTGAAGGAAGTCAGTTCTCGTGGTTGTTCAGTCCATGCTCTCTGCCATATGCTGCGAAATGAGTGCGTGATGAGTCTTCTCGAGTCAGCAGAGCTGTAGGGCACCTGGGTGATTTGGGCAAGCTCCAGTGAGGCACAGGCAAGTCTGTCAGCAGCCTCGTTGCCTTTTCAGGTACCCACTCCATGTCCAGGTCCCACTCCCCAACATGTCCAGGTACCCACTCTAAGGTAAATTTGTTTGGTATTGTAGCCATAAGCACATTTTGTATCCAAGGTACCAAGTGATGTCTGGAAGGGTGGGCTGATTGAAGGCTGGTGAT
>NW_025944214.1:0-800 GCF_000764305.2 Hyalella azteca | reverse complement strand
AGTACTCACTGCAGTGAGTGACAGAGAGCGCATTTTCTCGTCGACGAAAACGTGAAGTCACGGACGGACAGACGGACGGACATGACGAGCACAATAGCGCCTATTTTCCATAAATGAGAAAATGTACTAAAAATAACGACTAATACGAACGGCTAAAATTTCATAACATGATTTGATTTCTTTATTATTATTATGACTAAAATAATAATTCTATGATTCATAAACTTTCACGGAACAAATGATTATTTCATCCTTGATCGCATACTGACTTTTGCGTCGCAAATCCTATTACATTGAGAGAAATAGGCAAGACTTGTCCAAATATGGATGCATATTTTTGGATATGTGGGTCAACCTGACCCAGTTTGCCACGGAATAAAAGGCAAATCATTGCCTTTTCGAGTGTAAGTCACTATTTGTCACTATTTGTAGTGTCACTATTTGGACAGGATGGCCCACATATTTTTTCGAGTGTAAATTGTACAACTTCCATAATGTTTGTCTTGCACAAGATAAAATGCGATTTTTGTGAAGCTCAAAATAAGTAGATGTTAAATTTATCACGTCTACTGGACAAATCTACCTGAACGGCAAATTATGGACGTATTAGTAACGATGCAGGAAAAGGAATATTAGAAGCGGTGAACTGAAGTGATATTAGTAACCATGTAGTGAAGCAATATTAGTAACGATGAAGTGAGGCAATATTAGTAACTTTGTAGTGAAGCAATATTAGTAGCGATGAAGTGAGGCAATATTAGTAACTTTGTAGTGAAGCAATATTAGTAACGATGAAGTGA
>NW_025944213.1:0-528 GCF_000764305.2 Hyalella azteca | reverse complement strand
CAATGGGCGAGCGCCAGGGCCATCAGGATCTGCAACAGGTTCTATGATAATTACTTTATTGTTGGAGTCAGGATGATTTGGGATTGGCATGGATGTGTGTTGCTGAGATTCAAATTGATCATTGGCATTCAGAAGGTTGTTGTTATAGCTTTCCAGCCTAGGTAGGAAGCCCTCAAATGTATCTGCGTCAACAGTGTCGTTAACATGTAAGTCGTCCATGTCATGTACCTCAACCTCTGGCTCTGCACTAGGTAGGACCATGGTTGAATTAATACAAGGTTGACCCACGCGCAGCTGCTCTTTGCGGATGTTGTTTGTTGTTCCGACTGTGACGTCACCGTGGGCCCAAAATGTAAATACTGTCGCGAAAGACGTTGTTTTTGTGCCAATTTTGAGATCAATTTAAAAAAAATTGCCCTCCTCAAAATCGTTGTAAAAATCCCAGTAGCTTCAGCTAGTCTGTCTCTAAGTATATAGGGCTTATTGAGCAATTCTATAGTGTAATACAAATAAATTCGAAACAAACAA
>NW_025944212.1:0-415 GCF_000764305.2 Hyalella azteca | reverse complement strand
ACGGGGAAGGGGAATGTGGGGAAGAGAGGGAGGAAGGGAAGGTGGGATGGCAAGCTTAGGTCAATTAGGGAAAATCAGAAAATGGGTAAATGGCGAGTTGGGGATGCCGGTAGGAGAGGGTAGTAATAAAAAAAAAGTATATTTTGTGCTGCGTAGAACTTAAGCGGAGAAATAAATGAATATGGAATTCCGTGAACGAAAAAACGAAGACCGGAGAACAATTATATAAACACCGGAAATAGAAGGAGGGAGTGAATCATGGAAGAAATTAAAAACTGCAGTTGATAATTTCCGGAGAAATTAGAATGAAATGGCGACGAAAGTAGAAAATGGCAAAGAAAGGCAGGAAATAGTAAAGGAAAGTAGGAAATGTGAAAAAGTGAAATAACAGTTCCTTGAATATGAAGCAGATCAG
>NW_025944211.1:0-18006 GCF_000764305.2 Hyalella azteca | reverse complement strand
AAACATCACCTTGCGACAGCCGCAAGGTATTGGCGAGTCAACGTATTGAGTTCTTGCAGTGTGCAGTCTTTGCTGAGAGGTAGCGAGGCAATTTGCTTAGCCACAGCAGTGGTGGCAGCCAAGTCATCTCCGAGAACAGCTCTCAGCACTCCGATTACCACGCGGCTAACTTCGGACACACAGAGTCTGTGCTTGGATGTTGGTGTTTGGAGGCTATTGAGCTGTGAGCAGAGCGCTAGTAGTCGCGGTCTCAATGCCTCGACTTTGTCTTTTGAAGGCTGCTGGGATGATTTGATCTCTTCCACGCATTCCAAAACGTGAAGGTAATGAGCGTAAACTGCGCCCCCGATCTTCCAGTCGGACACGTTCACATCTAAGCTGTCAGAGCTTGCCTCGAATGCCATGATGAAGCGACGGAGATACTGGTGGTCCTCTGCCGAATATTACGAATCAAGATTACAAACAATGGAATATCAAGTAGAGTGAACGGGCAACAATTATGTATTAAATTTAAATTAATTTCAAGACAGAAGTATGTTATACAAACTGAAAACACTTTCAAGACACAGAACTTTTGTTGATAATTCTGTAATTAATTTAACATACTCGACCATGACATGAAAAACTAGCCCTAACGAAAGAATTTACATGATAGCATGAATAATACAAAGGTCGCAGATGTCACTCACCATTAATGATGGCATTGGGAGCAATGGTGTCGATAAGCAGCTTGTGGGCTCTGTCCAGATCACCAGCCTTGATGAGGTACCAGGCTTCTTCTTCGAACATATCCAGAGAACGAGCAAGAATAGCTTTAGATTCATTTATCCATTGCTCTGGTACTTTGAGAAGATTGATTATGAAAGACTCCCTTTCTTCATATGAATCAAGGTCTCCAAAATCTTGCACCACAGAGTCGTCTACGTCATCGATGACCTCATCTGCGTTCACATCCGCTGAAGGTGTGCGTGGAGCTCGTCGAGTGATGTCTGTGTCCATAGAAATTTCGTCGTCGCCGTCGACGAAGCCAACGTCGTCGTCCATGGCGGGATCAGGGTGGTCACGACCCACGACGTTGGTCATCTCCATGTCATACTGGCCAACGTTCGTTACATCTCTAGCACCAGCCTTGATGTTTTCAGACGCGTTTCGAGCAGCAAGCATTTTTTTGTAGAGTTTTGTGAAAGAGTCGTCTTCTTTCTCAATGCCTTCTACGATTTGTACGTGGCGGCTTAACAATGATTGAACTTCACTTGCACGACTGGAAAAAAGAGAAATAGCATGAAATAAGCAAATGAGAAACATCGATGAGTCAAACAAGTGATTGTAAAAGTGTAGTAGCCAAATTAGAATATTTATGTTCAATTACTAAGAACCATGAAGAAAATGCTTACCACTTCTCTTCCTTGAGAGACATGAGGACGAATACAGCCCAGTGCCAGAGCCCCACAGATTCTAAGTGAGCCGCCATGGCGAGATGCAGAGCATTGCCGACGATGGGATTCAAGCGGTCATAACCAAGTGAATGGATGAGGGCCATCAGTAACCAGCTGGCCGACACGTCAAGAGGATCAGGAGTGACGGCAGCAGGATTGAGGAGTTGGTCGAGTCGGTAGGCGGGATCAGCATAAAGCTTCAGCAAGTGATAGCAAACATCATAACACACGCGCGATGCAGAGTCCGGCAGCGTGTGTTCCGCAAGATAACGAGGCAGCGGTTCCTGGCAGTAAGGCGACGCAGGGGCAAGCTCGTCTTTCAGTAGCCCAGCTCCACGCTCATATTCAGCCAATGCCTCGCTGATGGTGCACGTGGACGGGCACACGTACCACAAATGTACGGCCAAAGCGCGGCGCCAATCCAACCCTTTACAAACGTTAACAAAGGCATTGCTAGAAGTGTGCGTAGCTTTGCCGGCCGCCAGTACATAGAGCAATAAACGTCCCGGGGAGAGAAATGCATCAGCATTGCACTCTGCCCAGTTAGAGAGCTGCTTTGCAACGATCTGTCGTGGAGCGTCGTTACCCATGCAGATTTGAGCCAACAGTAGAGCCAGATGGTGGTCTCCTGAACGCAGAATTGGAAAATTGATCTTATTACTTGAGTAATCACTTAGATTTTCTTATAATTTCGTAACTATTGAGGAATTCATGGATAAACATTTTCTTGTTAAGATTTGGAGAATCAAAAATGTACATCTCGCACACTTAGGATTTAGTTATCAAACATTGGTCTCAATCTTAGCTATCTACTTCGAGCGATCTTACATTGAGCACAACAAAAATCGGTTCTCAGTCCAACACTTATACGAGAATGAGAAAGTCTTCGTTAACAGACAAAGCTCGATGGTTTTATCAGCTGCTAACCACATTAACATGAAACTCACGAAAATGCAAAACTACAATACAAGTGATGGTTTATATAAATTGTCATTCCGATTACTGCTCACCCTTTTCCTGAAGAAGCTCACAAGCACTTTGAATATCTCGGACCGTGAGTCGAGAGAAAACAGCGTCAAGATGTGCCTCAGCATCGTTTCCCTCAAGTGCTATTCTGGCTTCTTCCTCTACAGTGTCCTGACAGACGCTCTCCAGCCACTGACTCATTGTCTCGACACGAGCTCGAGCTTGGATGTAGACTGAGCTGGTAGCTGTGGGAAAGAAATATTAAAATATTTTATTAATAGATTGATAAGATTGATCTATAGAAATCAATTGCTTCTTGAACAGCTATATTTGCTAACGATTTGCAGCTATTGCGCATTTTTCTTAATTAGGAAGCCTTTTGGAGGTCTATATTGCCAATTATTCAAAGGGTCGGACGCAAATGTAAAATGGGTTGGTAGCATTATCATGAACACTAAGGATCTACGGGATGTATTACAATGATGAGAAACTAGAGTTGTTGGGTTGTGAATCCCAAGCTTTCTTATAACTCTATCTCGTTTCCAAGAGATGCATAACATACTGTAACAGGCAATAGTTTTCAAGTTGACTTGGATACAATACGAGATGTAATTAGTTGTCTAACATTTAGATGGCAAAAGGATAATTTATATGCAACACTGACCAGCTTCTTCAAGCCAGCCGTAGTCGAGCTTGCCCCACAATGCCATGCAGAGCTCAAAGACTGGGCAGAGCGGGTGTTGCTGAACAGAGGCGTCGTCACTAGAGCGCACAGCAGCAGCTAGGCTGTGCAGCAGACCTCTGCCGCGGCATGGCTGCAGGCGCGGTGCACTTTTGACAGAGCTCGACGCTGTAGACTTACTGTGCCGCAGCACTTCACGCAGGCACTTCTCCACAACCATCTACGCGGTATAAGTAATAAGAAAATCAGTGCATAGAAAACATTATATAATTGCATATATTACATAGTAAAGGAGACATAATAATGCAAGGTTATTATGCGTCATTTGAAAATAGTTTCATTTTTTTTAGATTTAACATTATTCTGATCTGCAGCAGCTTGCACGAGACGAGACGTGAATTCGATACGTTAATTCAGATAATGTGTAGACATATTTTCTGCTGATGATTACTATAAAATTATTTATATTTTCAGTTACTACACAAAACAATAGAGAATAAAAATTCAACATTTTAGGGATATTAGACTACAAAAAATGATAACTCACAAGTGCAGAGTCGGGGTCAGGAAGGTTCACGCTCGCGGCGGAGAGATCAGTTAAATGTAGTTTTTCAATGTGGATATTGTAGCTGCAAGAGAATAAAGAAAAATCAAAAAGTTTAATTCTACAGGTGAAGTTAAGGTCCAATTAAACGTTCCGTTGAGTTTACTCAAAAGTACCGCGAGTAGTAAGAAAATATAAATAGCTATCTATTTTTTAGATAGCGTTAGAAGAGGAAGACAAAGTCATATAACGAAGTGGCCATACAAATTGTTGTTAGTGCAACATTTTTTTCGTATTTTTATCGTTAAAATAAAAATTTGAAATACTTTCCTGCTCTACCCGGTACTATCATGAATCACACTACACTTTCAGTTTGAGTGCTATCATGTGTATAAAATAACTACTACGAACTTCCCCCAACAGACTCACGTCAGATATTTCGCCCTATCACCAGCTACTTAACGTGACATCAAAGCACAAAGTAACGCTGTGGACAAATAACGTGACACCAAGTGTAGCCACACACAGTAGCGTAATTCTACTCACAGAGGCAAGTCAGGCAGGGCGTGGTGGGAGGGTCGAGCATACGATGAGGCTTGAATGGACTGCTGGAATAAATACGGTGCAGCGGCACCGGGAGCCTCAGTGCTGTACTTGAGACGCTTCTCTCTTGCGCTTGCCTCTGCTGCTACCACATCCACCTGAACGCAGATCATACAAGTGATGACCCTTCTATTCCAACTAATGAATAGAGCTTGGCAATAAAGGTGAATTTTTTTTCATTTTAGTGAAAATCAAGAAGATATCCTGCGCGTTCACTCGTCTAATTACGGTTTAATATGATTCTCCATGCTAAAGTATTAGTTAGCAAGGAAGAAGCAGCTTCTATTCATGCCAAGATGTTAGCACTGACAGATATACAACTTTCGCGAATGCTCTCACGCCGAAACAATTTTTTTTAAACCGAAGACGCCCAAACACTAACCTCAGTGCCAAGAGGCTGGCCAGTGTGCAGCAGCTGGAAAGATGGTCCCCAGCCGACCCGCGAGCGTCGCCCCATGAAGGCGCCGAGGTCACACAAGTTCTTGTGCTGGCCATGCAAGACGCTGGAGCTCAGAGGCACCACATCCAAGTGTTGAGGGGTGACCTGAGCAGGGAACGGCGCCTTGCCGCCTCCAGAAGGCAGCGCAGGGTACGAGGACCGTGGGCCGCGGTAGTGAGATGCACCCAAAGCTGTAATACAAACTTGGTCGTTAGCAAATGAATTTTCCAATATTATCATTATTCATGAGATGAATGATTTTCTGAGCAAGGTCTAGCTAAATAACAGCTTGAAAGAGATTATTTCCATAATTACTCATATAGGTATGTCAGTATTGGCCATGTTCAGAAGAAGCTAACAATAAATTTGAATCATTCCTGTGGATAAATAAGTATATACATAAGTGTCGGATGTTCTTTTTTTAAAATAATGTGGTCATTATCAGTACATGCAAATTTAGTTAGTAGTAAAGGAACGGTACGGTGACATTACACGAGAAAATTGTGCAGGCCTCGGCATTGAAGAAGAGAAACAGCTGAACCATTTGGTAAAAAAACATATAAATGAACGAAAAAATATCTAACTCAGAAGTCAAGACACTGCGAAAGATAAGAGTAAGTACTCAGATCTCTGATGGCCTTACAGTCAGTTTGCTGAGGAAGACCTGATACTTGTGACGCCAGTTTGGGCCGAAGCACGGTACGCTCCCCAGCACTTGGACTCAGTCGCCCTTCTGGCATGTCTCCCATCAAGTCGTGACCCACGGAGCTGCGACTCAGCTCAAGCCGCCGCCCTTCATGTGCAATAAAACCACATATTAGAGGTCATACAAATAACTAAATACCCACATTGAAAAAATAACTCCAAAAATTTGTACCTGAGAAGAAGACGTTAATCGTATTTAATTATAAAATTAAAGTACAACGTAGCATGAAGAGTCACGAGGATGGTCGAAAAATTTTAGTTGCTCCAAAATTAGTAGAATGTTTTCCATTGCTTACTAAGGTAACGTTACACCTGGATCACAGTTACTTTCTTTGTACATTTTTCGTAGCTCACTAAGCTGATAGCAGAAAGTTACCTCAAAATTTATAACTTGTCTCAACGATTCAATAAACTACGAAATTGGGAAAATTTTACCGAAAAATCCAAAACTCCTTTTCTATTTCAACTAAGACTACACATGAACGATGCATATCACATTTTCTGGAGAACTAACCAGCAAACTTTTTAACCAACGACTCTGGGAGATCTCTTGTCTCTAACATGGCGCTCCGTTTAGCTGTGGCCCCATCAACACAAGTGAAGTCCATAGCTGAGTCCTGCAGTACAGTTTTTGAGCCAAACCTGTCACCAACATCACCCATGCCTTCCTCATCGTAATCTTCATCCATGGGGAAGAGGTTTGCAGTGAGTTGCTGTAGCGCTCGACTTGTTCCACTGGCTCCTGTCGTACGTAGCATTGATACAATAAATATGCAATTTTTCGACACGAGTACGGTTCAGTTGCAAGCAATAGATCACCAACAAAATTTCTTGCAAATTATCAAACGTAATGTAAAATTTTAACTTTTATGGCAGACTCGATAAAATTCTAAACCAAAGTTTAGATTCCTTGATAATAATAACTACAACACAGTAGAGCAAAAAGTTATTTAAGCTGAATAAAGGAATGGTTGAATGTTGAAGAAGAAATATACCAAGTAATTGCATATTTCACAGCCGATAAATATTTTTTTCTCCCATTTTGGGAACATCCTAAACGAATGAGGACAGAAGCTTCATTTAAACTTTATAGGCAAAAATTATATTATTAATGACGAAATTATTTTATTATCAACAACACTATTTAACTTACCCTGGGAATGATAAGGTAGTCCTAGAGACGCTCCCTCGTGGGGTTCAGCAGCAAACGAGTCCAGAAACATCTCCCCAGGCACCGAGGCAGCGGCGGCCGCAGCGGTGTTACGGAGCATGGAGCTACCGCTCGATGAAGGTAGGTTCTACAAGGTAGATGGTATGATTTGGTATCAATCATCATTGTGCTATTATTCTTCAATAATATTAAGGGTTGTCAACTTGTCATTGTACAACATATGGCAGGAACAAAACTGCGAGTTTCTGCCGCGTCTAGGTCGTGAGAGTACCCCTGACCGGCACACTTGTAATAATAGTACACTTGTCTGGGTTTCAGGCGAGGACAACAGCAGAGACCCACACGCCAGCACCGTGCGCGCCAAGGTGCGTATCCTAGCTTCTAAAGGTATGACAACCAAGTGCCTACTTCGAAACCTATTACTCTTTGGCTGCCATCTTTTTTCTATCGCAGCCTGTTCTGGTATCTCTCTTTCCCGTTTCTGTATCAGTACACGTGTTTTTTTTTAAATTCCCTTTCTTTTGACCGCTTTATTACACCAGTCACCTGCGTTCGTTGACACAGGCACCCTAAACAAAGATATTGAAAGATACCGCCACTTCTGATTATATTGACAGCACAGGTTATTTGCTCACTAACTTCAATACTGTAATCTCTTTGCCTTTTCCTGACACTATTTATGGTACAATTGTCGAGGGTAGGTGTTGCACATCATCAATTTCTCTGGAATCTTTGTCGAATAGCCCCAGCATAGAAGGTCAACCTCTCTGAAATTCATTAACTGACCTGCAGGCTACCCACAAAAAAAAAAAAACACATCCAACGGCTACAGGACTTTTTCTGAATTATGATTAAATATCATAATAACGGTTATAGAGTAAAACTTCAATTAAAAGCTTAGATGGAACACTGAATAGCAATCCAATAGAATATTTTTAGCAGCCACCGTCATGGAACACTCGAAAAGCGGGAAAAATAGGATTATGAACGAGTTTAAAGGAAAGCATAACGTGCATTGAACCACTTTCATGATACGCAAATTCTAATTACTCTTGGTTACCCAGACTGCCTAATGACTGAGATGCACACCATTTCTAGCTCTGGATTGTGCTACAAAATGTCCCTTTTGCAATATTCACCATTTAATTTGCTTCATGCAAAAACCCTCAAATTTCAACACTTATAGCAGAAAAGCAATAATTCATTAGAATTAATATAAATCAACACGATTTTGAAAAGGTAATAAATACCTCGGATTATCTTTCCAATAACAACACCAGAACGACTACAATATGAAGCTGCCACTTTCCAATGAAGTAACTATTTAAACACGAGTCTTCCACCCCTCCGGGTACGAGAGAAGGAATTGATAAGATTAGGAAGAAGGCGAACTCAAAGAGCTTTCGAACAATCCTTTATTGTGAACACGAGGAACCAACTCATCCCAGAGAAACAAAACAAAAACAAGCGTAATCAAACAAAATCAAGCGACTTGAATATAGAATCAGAAGTTTACAAAGCCGAGTAATAGTGCTAAATCAACAGAATCCACAGTGTAGAAATGGGTTTAAGCGATAGTATCTTTACTGCAGAATAAATTCATAGTTTTTAATCAACAGCATTTTTCCAGTTAACTAATAAGGCTGAATGAAGAATCAACAAGATCCATACAGCAAGTTTGAAACACTGAATTAATTGGTTCTAAAGAACGCAAGCATGTATAACTTTTAATTCATATATAGTACGAAAGAAATTAAATGACCCGAACTTATGTCAAAGCATTCTAAAAGTCAGTTTTTTCAATTGGTATTAATAGAGTATTATAATTATAAGGATTCTTCTTATTATTATTACCATTATTATCAAACAGACTGAAATACCCATATAAATTGTAACGTTAGGAGGCGATATAGGCGAGACAAAAACAGGCCAGCATTCAAACTAAGTCACGCATCAGAAAAACATTAATATTGGGGGATTTATACCGGTGGTTATTAGATGAAATTAAATCGAAAAAAAAGAAAAGTCTAGAACCGATTGGTCATGCCTTCATGAGGGCATGATTTCAATTAAGATAAAATTCACACTAAGCTCAAAAATATATGCAAGTTTAGTCTTTACTGCCCAACTCAGCAAATTCGTGCACCAAATTTGTCGCGATTTACTGATGAAGCCCTCAAGCAGGTGGCAAGTTCATCAGAAATGAACGATTATACAAGTAACCAGGTAAGTGATATTATCAATCAACATCACCCGTGCAAGAGTGAACAAAGTACTGACACGAACCAGATAAACTTTGGAAAAATTCAGTGAACTGAATTCGGGATAATAAAGGATCAACAAGTTACCTGCTGCTGCAGGTGGGAAGGTGAATCGCGAAGACGAAGGGAAGTGGGAAGCAAATGGTGGGTGGGAGGTGGGGAAAGCAAGCCTTGTGTTGGGGGTCCCCCATTTGCGACTGGGGACCCAGGACCACCCAAGCCACTGGAGGAGGTCGAGAGAGACCCAGATGAAGTGGTGGTGGCAGGAGTGGCAGTAGACGTCTCGACGTCAGCGTCAGCGTTGTACGTCAGCACCGAGGTCGACACCAGGAGTTTATTGGCGGAAGATTTGATGAGCGAAGCGTCCGTGGTTTTGCGATGGTAAGCGTCCGTCCCTTGTTGCTGCTGCTGCTGTTGACGTTGTTTTGCCAGTTGCTGTTGTTGCTGTGCTTTCAGAAGGTCTTCCGGACCAAACTCATCACTGTTGTCTTCTAAGCCGTACTTGGAGAAGTGATTCACCTTACATGGGAAAAAATATCAGTGAAAAATATGATTATGTTATGTTGGGATTATCTAAGAAGTTCTGGAAAAACAAATCGAAAAACAGTAAACAAACATTTTCTCAGTAAATATATCAACAAGTTTTAATGAACAGGTGCATATGATTAATTAAATTAACACAGCAAAATGTCCTTGAGTTTAAAATGGTCGGTCTCTAGAAACCAAAATTTAACACAGAAACTGAATCACTGTAGCGTGTTGTCGTTTACCAAAAATTTTCAAGTTCTGCATAGGAAAATTTTCCAATGTAATTTCTAATAATTGTCTAGTTAATAGTCACCTTGAAGACCCATGAGCCAGTATCAGGCCTATACTCCAAAAACTTGGCCCCCAGACCGAGACATTTCTTCTCGAGGTACTGCGACCAGCCCATGGCCTCCAGCCTCTCGTTATCCTTGATCACGTCGCGGGAGCTCTTGTCGATAGGCCACACGGCGTCCAGGGTGATCTGTGAAGGCGGTGAAAATTTAGTGCATCGGACAAATGTAATTAAATGATAGACAAGAGAACGGGAAATAAAGCTCCATAAACGAAATAGTACATTATGTTCAAATTCTTGATACGAACAATTTTAATTAAACTGTAGCAATTATTTTGCAGATGATGACAATGTTGAAGGTAAAGACAAGTAGGTAATATGTTGATTACAGATGCTGGCAATAGGGCATAGTAACCTGAATGAAATCAGATTTGAAGTTGCACCATAAATGTGCCGCCAACCTGACCAAAAAACCCTTACAAATTAGTCAAACAATTTCAAGACAGAACTATACTTATCCATACAAATGGCATTGTACAAAACTTTTAATTACAGCTCCTTGGTAAATTCTGTCATCAAAATAATGAAGCCCAGAAAACGTAGGATTAATATAAATTCACGAAGAACGTCTTACTCAGTTAACCCCTTAAATGTGAATAAATTAAACAATATAGCACAATTTATTAAACAATTGTAGACTGTGACTTACCACGGCAGGTTTGTTGAGTCCTTCGCCAACTTGAGGCTTGTCCGTGCCGTCAGGATATACTTCCACTGCCTTGCGCACGATGAACACGATGCTGTCCAAGTCTAGTCCCATCACGTCCGTCTCTGACGTGAAGCAAATGTTGCCGTAGCCTTCACGACCAACGCTGAAGTTCTCAACCAAACACTGGCCATTCTCATCGATGAGGTTCGCTAGTTCAGACATGGACGGTATTGTGTAGTACCCCGCACGCGTCAGTTTGATGCCCGTAGGGTGAGGCTGTGGAAACGAGTTACATCAGTAATAAGACATCCCAATATCACAGGAATTGTGTTACCAAATTCTGACGAAATTATACTTTTGCACAAAATTTCTCTTCGTCAAGTAAATAAGAGATAATTACATTCAATATTTTCCCAAAAATATGTCATTTCCCAACGTATCTCAAACTTTCATATCTTTCTAAGTCAATGGCCAACAATTGATCTAACAATCTATAATCACTAATGGGAAAGGAATCCCAGCACCAAAGGAAAAATATCAAAATCTTACCGGGTTGTTTGACTGAGACACGTCCCGGTCTGAGAAGTCCCGAGAGGAAGCCTCGAAGATTGTGTAGTTGGCATTGCTGGTATTGCCCATGTTGGAGGACATGTTGCCCGCGTCACCAGTGAGCGAGACATTCCCGTTGCTGGCATCGCGATTCTGGCAGGAAAAGTGAAGATGGAGTGATAAATTTTCTGGTAAGGTGCATGTTGTGGGCCAACAATTCCCCAATTTCACAATCAATGCATATTCCTTTACGTGGACCAGCATGCTGGAGGCTATTTGTAGCATATTTAATCAAGTGCTAAAGGCCATAGGAGTGCAAGTCCACAGCCACTGCCTCAACACTTCACAAATACAAGTCCATACATGGCCATACCGGACCTATCTTTCTAGTCATTGGCTGCGACGCGGTGGAGAGATGGCGTAAGTGATAAGATTGGGTAATATTGGGTTTGTATTTGTAATGTCAGGTATGAAGTAGTACGAGAATCGGTCAGGTTTTTAGTGATGCAGAGTAGCTAGCTCCGAGGCTGAGGATAGCGATTGCATATTGAGAGTGGGCCTTAGCTTCAAGGCTAGTTTAGAAATTAGAACAGATGCCATTGGCTGCGCTCTCAAATCTGGGATCAAAGCCATGCAGTGTATCTACATTCCAGATCCTAACAATACAGAATGAATTATACGTGAACAAGGTTCACAAAAAAATTCATACACTGCACCACAGAAAAATAGCAGGCAAAATTTACATAAAGTTCGCCATTCATTATAAATATTTTAAAACAAAACAATAATGGAATTTATTGCAATAAACTACTCATGACAAAAAGATGCAAACAACTCACCCCATACGAACGACCGCCGCCATTTAAATCGGTAATGGTGTCGTTAAAGTTGCCAGCAGCACACTTCTTAGCCAAGTTTAGTTTTTTAATGTTGTTCCGGCCCTGAGGAAAAAAATTATTAATTGTTTAATCAATCTTTGTACGAAGAATATCAGATATTAATTAGTCCATGAGCAATATTATATTGTATGACATATATATAGGTACCTTCCAGAATCTAAAAGATTTGCTCAAGCTTCATTAAAAATAGTTTTGATAATTGAAGAAATTATTGAAAATGAATTTTCAGCAGCTAAGTAATCATTCAAGCATCTAACATGAAGTACTCAATTCAATGGGAAAAATGGTGACGCAATAACGCTGGGGCAAGATCCCTATTTCTAAGCGGAACATATGAATCCTATGCAAAATTTTTCGAGAAGGAACCGCACGAGAATGTATATTTCACCCCTTACTAATTAATCCCAAGATTTTGGAATGAAGTTTTAAGAAGTAGAATCGAAAAGATGACCAACATCAATAGGATATATAAAGTTGTTAAATGCAGATATGCAAGACAAAATCACGTTATAGTGGCTGCAACTTGCGCAGTTACATGCATACAGTCTAAAAAAAAAAGACCTCGTCATTCGCCCCTATGTTAAGTTCATGACGGCTATTTCTTCATCGATTCAGATTCAGTCCACAGGTGAGAAATGGTAAGAGACCAGCAATCCTATATAAGATAAACTGCTACAGAAATATCTATAGGTAAAATTTACGACTGAATTAGATGTTTGATGCAGGAAATTTGGCATCCTTATTATAAGTGACGAGCTGAAGTTGGCGTCACAATAAGCTTACGAAATACCTTGATAATATCAGGCGTTGCAGAAGTGTCTGCAAGCTGAGGAGAGACGGGAGGGTGGAGGGGTGACGTGAGGGGTGACTGTCCTCTGTCCAGGCCAACACTAGGAGTGCTCGAGCGACTTCCCTGTTATGAAATTTATCATTTTCTTTCACGTATCACCAATGGTCAGGGGATGTGTTAGTAAGGGGCTGTGTTAGTCAGAACTCGTGTTAGTACACGTAGCGGCCGAGTTCTCGTCTGTGATTGGAGGTTTTAGCTTGAGAAGCCGTCAGTGATTGGCTAATGAAGTTACGATATATATAAAACTATATTGATTGATAGTGCGGTCTCAGATCGTTGGAGTTCGTTGTGGATCCCAAATAAAATGTTCACAACAACTCAGGTAATATATTTCTGCTTTTTGACAAAGCAAAACTATAACGTACAAGCAAGCGGTACACCATTCTTCGCCTCGATAATTAATGGCAATGAAATTTATTGAAAGGAAAGATAGTTATTGATATACTACTGATGAATTGAAATTTTGCAAGATAGAAGATCTCAAGTGACATTTGGCATGAAGATTTTCTAGTACAACCACACTTTAATGACGTCTTAAAATAATATAAATGTTACAATCTGTACGAACCGAAGTGCCGGTGGATGAAAGCAGCATGCCATTTTTGGCGCTATTGAAGACCTTGAGGTTGAGCTTCTTGACGCTGGGGAAGGTTTTCGTCTTGAAGATTTCTTCGCCGCCATTGGACTCGTTGGTGTCATCAAGACCAGCAAAGAGGAGGCTTCTGTTGTTCATCAGATTACCGGCATCGCCAATGGAGGAGTTGGGGCGAGGCTGAGGGGCGAACGTTTTTTGTGAAGGCAACACATAAGTTGGAGTTCCGGAGCTCCCAGATCCCAGTTTGGCGTTGTTGCCGCTGGCTGGAGGACTCAATAGCTCGTCAGCTTTTCCTGGAACACAGATGTAGATGATCAGAACCATGTAACGTGTACTCAGTCATTCAGACTGGACTAAAATATAAGTAAACGTACTATATCACACTTATCATTGTCAATATATACAGCATTAAATTTTAAAATACAATATTTACCTTATTTGGAGCATGCATGGAAAATCAACACGGAAATTTTACAATATATTGACAGCCTTTGGGTACATCTCTCTTTTACTTCAGGTGTTTGTTTTCAGATTATCGTTCATTCTCAAGACTCACCAGTTGCCGACGCAGGAGTTTTCAGCAGCGATGAATGTCCAAACGGGTTGTCTGTTAGGGCTTTGATGAGGTTAGCAATGTTATTTTCTCCCAGTCCAGCCGCCACAGTGTTATTGTTGCCAAGAAGACCACCACCACCTCCACCTCCAAGAGTTCCAGAAGAGCCAAAACCCCCACCAAGGGTTCCAAAACCTGAGGGTTTATTGGCTGTGTTGTTGAAGCCGAACCCTCCCAACGTGTTGCTGCCGCTGTTGAACGTAGAGCCTGTGTTGAAGGTCAGGCCTCCAGCAGGTTTGTTTTGGTTGGCAGTGTTGCCAAACAAACCTCCTCCTCCCGTGTTGGTGTTCAGGTTGCCAAACAGACCACCACCTCCACCGGTGCTTGTGCCTGTATTGAAAGCTGTTCCTGTGTTGCCTGCAAAATTAAGCAAAATATTTGTTAACATTTTTTCCAGTTAAAAGATTAGTGCTAATGAAATTCAGCGCGCTCTTTCAAGTTGGAAGCAGAAGACTGGAGAAACAAGAATTGAAACCACAAATTCAATATTGCATTGAATAAACCTAGAGCTATCAAATGGAACAGAAATGTTCAATCATTGTGGTTATTTCACCAGATGGTATAGTTTTAATGGTAACTTACCAAACGTCGAGGTGGTGCCAATACCAAAGCCAGGTTTGCTTTGATTGTTTCCAAACAAGCCGCCTCCCGAAGTGGCATTTGCGCCAAAAGGCGATGCCGTGGACGTTGCCCCAAAAGCAGAGGTAGCGCCTGTATTGAAGCCTCCAAAGGCTGGAGTGGCAGCAGGCTTACTGCCGAACAGACCTCCTCCAGTGGACGTCGAGGTAACGGCTCCAAATGCTGGTTTTGGTTGGCTGAACAAGCCTCCACTCTGATGAAATCAAACGCAAGAAAACGGAAGGCCTTAAGATTGATACGCAGAACGTGTACAACACCACAAGTGAATGTGAATTACTTGAATTTCTTTATACAGAATATTACAATAAATAACACACGGGCATGCAATAATGTCAAACTCACTTAAGCAATGCAATGCTTGTTTCCACAAGTGAATAATGTTGGTTTGTTAAGAAAAATCCAATGGAAGTACAAGCAAGTATAGTAAAGTGATAATAACGCAAGTCATAATAATCTCAAAGAGCTCAGCCACAAGGTTCTTGCACTCGTGGTGTTAGATCATGAAAAATAATGAGACCAACCGGCTGAGACGTGGCATTCTGGCCGAAAGAAAAGCCAGTGTTGGTGGCCCCAAACCCAGTACTGGCTGGTTGCTGCTGTCCAAATAAACCACCACCGCTGGTGTTGTTGTTGCTCGGCATGAAGGAGAAGCCTGCAACACATCATCATTATTACTTGTAGAAGTCTATATGACAGAAATCGTCAAATGTTGACTACGAATATACATAAGAAAGTTGAGACTACTCCCTACTCACACACTATATGATAAGAAAGACATAACTGATACCATACGATTAACTAACCATGCATCATTTAATCTCAATATTGGCATTAAACACGATACCCCTTCGATAAATAACTGAAATAACTCGTACAAACCACCAGGTTTGTTCTGCTGAGTGTTTTGGCCGAATGCAAAACTTCCAGTTGATGTTCCTGTCGTTTGGCCGAATGATGGAGTTGTGGTGCTGCTGCCAAAAAGACCGCCACTACTGCTAGGTGCGGCAAACCCTGAAGCAAATAACAACAATCATGATGTAACCGTTGATATTTTTACACATCAACTTAGACTGTATTATACACAAGAATAATAATCAATAGCTACAAACAATTTTAAAAAATGATGATGATGACAAGTTTAAAAGAAATGGGACTTTCAGTATTCATTACAAGTGAAAAATTTAACGAGTTGAAGGGTCATTTACAGTGATAATCTTAGTTGAATTGAAGAACTGTATTTTAACATTTGCGTCTTCCTTATTCTAATAAGAGCTTGACAAATTTAAAAGAAATGACAGCTAAAGAAGCATTAGATGCTTCTTAGCAATTAAGTGGGTTGCAAGATCAGCTGACCTGTATTGGTAGATCCAAAAAGTGGTTTGGTCTCGGCAGGTTTCTGACCAAAGAGACCCCCAGTGTTGGTGGCGGTGGAGCCAAAAAGACCTCCTGTCGAGGCTGTGTTCTGACCAAAAGCCCCTGTCATGAGGCCACCTCCTTGTCCTGGACCCTTGCGATTGGCCAGATAATCTTCAACTCGGAGCTCTTCAAGAGACTTGTTTTCATACTCCTGCACAAAAACAAGTCATGTGTCAGCTGTAGAAGGTTAGGATAGAAACCACACAAACAGGTCTCAGTTTCACCATTCAAGAGCGTGACTTGTAGATTTAGACATGCAGACGTGCTCAGGAGTAATTTAAGATCATTTGCACAGGGATAGAATAAATTCCAATCAATTCACATGAAAAATTTGTCATTTACAAATAGATTATTCAAACCCCGTGTAAGCCATCAGTGATCCATTTAGGACAACTTTTATGCCCACCTTCGAAGATGCAACTTGTACCAGACCACATGGAGAGTAGGTACTCAAATGAACATAAAAATAAAGTTCATATTGTAATTGTCAAGACAATAATTGCAAATTTACCTTCATGCAAGTGATAACTTCAATGCGAGTCTGGATGTTGGTGGTGGTGCTATTCCGGGTCATGGTATCAGTGGCGGTGATGGGCTGATACTTGATGGTCGTCCCCACAGTGCTGCCAGTACCTGCTCAGGAATATATACTAGTCAAAGATCTCAGAAGATTTGTAGAAGCAAATTTGTTAGCTAGCACAAATTTGTAGCTAGCAATGTTCGTAGGTGCACTGGCTGGATAAGAGTTTTTTTTTTCAGAAATAGCTCCACAATCCTTAGGTTTTGGTCTCTTTTACTTTGGTATTGGTCTCTTTTATATCATTAGTTGCAATTGATTCGGGTCGCTATGCATTTAATCTAAAATAATTTTACACATTATCAACAATTACAAATACGAGTACATACCATAAAAACTCTTTTTTATTAAGCAATTTAATTTCTTGAGACACAATAGATAACATCATAAACTGCTTGCAAATCACGGAAAAGAATGAAGCTTTAACGTAATAGCTCACCTGCACCAGAACCAAATAGCCCCCCTGAGCCAGTAGTGTTGAAGAGGCCTCCTCCTGTCGTGTTGGAAGGAGTTGCAAAAGCAAAAGGCTTGTTTTGGGCACCAAAGGCATTGCTGGAGTTGGTGGTGGAACTGCCAAACAGGCCTGCAGCAAAGACAATGTGAAATTTTTCATGTAATGAATAAAATAACGTCTTTGATAATTGGAAATATAATAATTTTAATTAATTGAAGAAATCATCGTGAGACATGAATTAAAGAAGAGGCAAATAGCAAGTAACAGTAACTTTTAAAGCTAACCATCAACACAAAGAGATACAATACATATCACCTGAAACAGTAAAGTTCTCCAGAATTCAAGAAAGACAAAGTAAACAACATAGAAAGACAACATCAAGAAATAGCTTTAATCTCACCACTAGATGCAGTGCCAACGGTGTTCTGTGTGCCAAAAAGACTGCTGCCAGTGTTGCTGGTTGCTGTGGTGAACCCAGTTGGCTTGCTGGCCCCAAAGCCACCAGCTGCAGTGCTGCCAAACAGGCCTGTTCCTCCTGTACTGCCAGTCTGACCTGTAAAAATTTTCCCACAAGGAAAAATCATAGTGGGTAATTTCCATAGAAAAATCAAAGGGGAATCAAGGACAATCAATTTGAAGCAAGTCAATGTGGATAATTCAGCCAGTACCATCAAGAAATTGACTCTAGGATTGGATTGCAGTCATCTCACAAAAGCACAAACAAAAATAAGAAAATTCCAGACTTGAGATCTACAAAGCAGCAAGTGGAAAAATGTCAAGCAAATTTAAATGGTAAAGTAATGAAACACAGAAGAACAGCAGTTTAGTGTTATTATATACAAATTCAAAATTCTAAGTGATTTCTCTTTGACCATATCATTTCAACAACTGATAATATATTTAATTTGACAATAAATTTATGTATTACTTTTATGGTAAAATCTATTTGAAATAAAATGTTGAAAAAATTGCAGAGAGACATACAGGGTTGGCAATGATTAAATCAAAATGATTAAATCATGTGATTAAATCACTTGATTTTTTATAAAAAAATCATGATTTATTTGATTTTTTCGAT
>NW_025944210.1:0-456 GCF_000764305.2 Hyalella azteca | reverse complement strand
GCGTCCTCCACCATACGCAGCGCGATGCGGTCCTTCACACTCCCGCCCGCACTGAAGAACTCACACTTGGCATCTGCAAGTTAAATATTAGTTATTACACAGACTCGTACATCTAATAAGACATCTGCATGTGAGCGAGTTAGTTATGAGTTGTTACACAGACTCATGCATATAATAAACTGAAATAAATACAATCACTTTTATGAGTGAATAGAAGCTCCATGTATTTGTACATCCAATGCGCTATAGAAAATTTAATCTCTTATAAGTGATAAGCAAGTAGTCACATAGACTTACAAATCCAATACACTGAAAAAAATTCTACGTCTTTTAACCAATCCAGTTTATAATTCCCACAGGCCTTGACATAAAAAATTAGATAATTACTCACAAACTTGGCACTTGAGGCCACAGCTCTTAGGGATGTTGTTGAGGCGAACGAGAGGCGTGTTGCCC
>NW_025944209.1:0-679 GCF_000764305.2 Hyalella azteca | reverse complement strand
ACTATTATTCTTACAAACGCCACAAATATTTATAAGGCGGATGTGCGGACACACTCGCTCTTTCGGTTGTGTTTTTATTACTTGTCTGACATTTTTGCTACTGTATAACATCAACGTTACTTGTATTTCAGTTTCTAAACTGCGATCGTAACTTTGTAGATAGGAACAAGATAGCATAGATGATATAAAATAGGTTGTAAAGGCTTACCGTTTGATTGCTGGTCACTTTCTTTTACCTTGCTTAGCATTGCTGTTCAATTTCCTTTAAGTGTCTGCATGTGCAGAAACTGAATTTTCATAAGCTTTGCAAACGATGCAATAAGTATGCATACATAGTTGAAGTGCAATTACGCAGCTGTTTACGTTTTTATGTTACAAAATTACAGATTAACAGATGGAAAAAATGAAGAAAACATTTACTTTTATATCGTACATGATTTCCATCGTGTTTCATTACCGCAGACGGTATACTTGACAGTCCATTGCGGCCTCAACTCGTCCAATTATTTGTTCTTTGATATTTGGTAGGTAATGGTGGACAGCATATTGCGTACATTGAAATTATTTGTCACTGGCTTGATGCAATGCGCATCTGCTACACAAAATTAACTGGTTCTTATTTTAACTAATTGTTCACCGTTCGAATGTCAGTTGAGAAGCCAAGATAGTGATGTAATTT
>NW_025944208.1:0-580 GCF_000764305.2 Hyalella azteca | reverse complement strand
ACTATTTTTACCGACACTCGGAAAAGCTCCAGAGCGGGACGCGTCATTTAAAATGTATTGTCTGTGTCGACCAGAAGTCGACAAACTTCAAACGACCATTAATAATTGAAACAAAAGTTATTAAGTGAGGATGAAAGAAAGGAAATCAAGAAGAAATATCTTTTTTGATCAGGCAAAACTGTAAAGTGTTGCTCATTAAAATGCTATAATAACTGTAAGAAAATTAGTTTCTTATTCAAAAATGACTAATTCCAATCGAGAGAGAACAACCGAACTGGCAGAAGCCAATCATTTGATGATTGGCTTCTGCCAAATCCAGGTTTGAAAGGCAAGTCCTATGAAGAAATATTAAAGATTATGAAACTTCCAAGCCTCTGTTATCGTCACCTGCGTGGTGACCTCATTGAAGTATCCAAGTATACTCATGGTTTGTACAAGGTCCCCGAAGGATTACTAGAACTTGAAACAAGAACCAATACCAGGGGCCACGGCTATAAACTACAAAAAAACTGCGCTGCAACTTGTCCACGCGACAAAATTTCTTCTCGCTTCGAATCACCGACATGTGGAACAGCCTCCC
>NW_025944207.1:0-1399 GCF_000764305.2 Hyalella azteca | reverse complement strand
TTATAGCGTGTCGGCGTTAGGCATTATTAGAATCAAAATGTATTGCGTAAGAAATCTTACAAGTGCGAATAAGAGAGAACGATAAGCAACGCAACCATAAAATTTAGAGGAAATGTAAGAATCTAAATGTATTTTTCTTTCTCTCCGTGATTTTTTTTTCACGTGACGGTTGGAGCTCGGGGGTAGCAGGTTCTTTTGGGCGGTTTTTCAATCGCGCTATGTTTTCAAAAGAAGTCGGGCGAACCGTTGATCGTAGCCCTAGACGCCAGACCAAGAGGGCAGAAACTTCTAAACAAACGATAAAATCTAATGTGTTCGACACTTGAGACCAACTCTTCGACGCAGCTAGATAAGCCCGGAATGCAGACCGTGGAACAAGGCTCTCTGTCGACCGCGGAAACTTGAGAGTGATTCTTTACGACTAGGGCTGAGACCTAAATGTCCCAAGAATGTACGGCTCAAAGAAAGGGGCCCCGATAAATTTTTGTAAATAAATGATAGAGAGTTAAATATAAGTAAGAGCAGCAGTTGTAGACAAAGTAGACTTAGATATTTCTAACCGGTAGAATAATCGATGGGAAATTGGTCATGACGAAGAACAGTAGTGAGCAAGTTCGTCGTTAGGACATTTGGTTCCGCTAAAAGGATTTAAATTAGTTCATTACAAAGCCTTTATTCTTGTTCATCTCCCTCTCTCCCTCCATAACGGACGCGAAGCATCAAAATAGGGTAGAGAAACGGCTCTTATCCTAGGCCATTAAAATAAACGACTTTAGAGCTACAGCTTAAAAAGGTTTGTGTAGAGAATTTCGTTGAGAGGACGGTTAAAAAAAAAATTTGCGGGCATTGAATAACCCTTAACCCTTAACCCTTGTTGAGAAAGAGACTGGGGCTTTTGTTTTGAGAAACAGATTGCATGTGTGGGTATCAAGTGGCTGTTTTCGCTGAGGGAAAGGAGAGCCTAGCCTCAAGTCGTTAAATTTAATAGGTGGCTAGGCACTTGAGCAGGTTAGGCTAATCGCTTGAGACGATTTGAAACCTGGGTAAGCGAAGTCTGAAAACCACAAACAGTGACCAGCTCGTAGAAGCTGAGAGCTTGGGGAACGCTATCCGATACAGGAAATTCTCGGCGAAAATATCGGAGACTGTAAATATAATACGACTCATAAACAATAGCCGATAGCTAAGAGCGGACTGAGTGCACGACTACATAAGCTGTATATATAACTACGAACTTAGAAGTAGGAAACTTTTAAGGTTAATGCTGGACTCAATTTTTTTTTTTTTTTGGTGTAAAAATATTTCTAAGTTGATCGATAGAGATGGAGTTAGAAGCTACTCGAGAGTAGGAGTCAGTTTATGGCTTACTTATGTGAGTTTCCTTGGTAGCTTTCTCTTC
>NW_025944206.1:0-1073 GCF_000764305.2 Hyalella azteca | reverse complement strand
ACAGCTGCACCTACAGCTGCACCAACAGCTGCACCAACAGCTGCACCAACAGCTGCACCAGCAGCTGCACCGGCAGCTGCACTTGCAGCTGCACCAACAGCTGCACCAACAGCTGCACCAACAGCTGCACCAACAGCTGCACCTACAACTGCACCAACAGCTGCACCAACAGCTGCACCAACAGCTGCACCGACAACTGCACTAGCTGATAATGTTCATCATCACTTCGTCTGTTGCATTTCCTTCCAACGGCGATGTTAGACGTCAATATCACGTCCAGAAATTTTTTTTTTACAAGAATTCTCTTTAACTTCACCTCCCTCTTGTTTGTTTATTTGTTTGTTTGTTTTTTTTTTTTGTTTGTTTGTCTGCTGCAAATCTTATAAGCGATATTTAACACACTTCTACCTGTCCAATCGATCTTAAATTTTGCACACATGCTTACAGTTGGAGACAATGCTTGTATCAATAATTATTGACAGAATAATTAATTTAAAAATTTAAAAAATGCAATGCAAAATAAAATTGAAAAATAATATTTTAAATGCTCATAAATAAAATTAAAAATTCATTGTACAAGCGTAACATCGGAGACACTGGCCTCTGTAAAAGTGTTGTCTTCAATAAGTAATTTTTAAACTCGTATTTTTTTTTGTCTGACAGCAATGAAAATATGCTACCAGAGTTGATAAAGAAAAAAGTGTATGAAAATTTCGCTATATTCCTACCATTCATGAAGAGCATTAGTGAATCATGAAGGCATTGCTTGAGATGACATTTTTCACAATTATATCACGTATCAAGATGATTTTTTGCAGTAATATTTTTCACATTTATATTATTTATCATTATATTATTCATATATATGTTCTTTGATTTATTTTTATTATATTCACACGGGCTCCAAACAATCATCGTATATAATATCATTAAATTAATAAATTAGAAAAAAATTGATAATAAATTGGTAATAAATTTGTGGCAAAAATAAATGTTTTGCAGATAACAATAACTTGCATAGTCGTCGAATTGAAACAAATTCCGCTAATTTTCTATCAACAGGACGTATTAAT
>NW_025944205.1:9887-65298 GCF_000764305.2 Hyalella azteca | reverse complement strand
TAAGAAATCATGTATACTGTCAATAGAAGCCAAAAAATGACTGCGTTTAAATGGTAAATTGCTTCGTTTGTAATGTTCGCGTCTTAATATTATTAGTGTGGAGAACATTTTTCTGTAAAAAGCATTGTATAATATTAAAAAAAATGTAAACCTGCAGAAATTAATAAAGATTGAAAACAGTTTATCCCCACACGTCCGTATTATAGGTGTAGGAAGAGTATCCACCGTCTGCGTGCTTGTTGTCCGTTGTTCCAGGAAGTGACCGGGCAGGCGGCAGGCCGGCAGCTACGGCACGACGAAAACTACGTATACAGTAAAACTATTTATCATTTATGCACGTTCCTAGATTTTATTATTGAGGCAATGAACTTATAAAGGAACAATTGTTTTATTCTAAATTTAGATGTTATTCAACGTTTTGATTCTATTTATCAATTCCGTGAGAAGTGCCAAGAACTTCAACCAAATCCGTGCGAAACCTTTTTTGAGCAATTCCGTGACATTTTCTAATTTGAGTACCTCTGTTCGGTACCTTAAATTTCCAGTTGGGCTTGACAGTATCTCTGATGCAAGAAATACTGGCTAAATACATTTTAATTTAGAAATTAACGTCAATCGAAAATTCGAAATTGCTGCTGTCAGGGCTTCGTCGTTTCTTGCAAACCGATTGTTGCATCCAGTCGCTTATATTGAAAATAAAATGATTTAAGCAAGTATTTCTTGCATCAGAGATAATTAAAAGTTTGCTAATGTTAACAGCATTATAATACATGCAGAAACGTACATTTTTTTTATAGATATTAAAAATTTAGGCTCTATGACTTGTATACTATGTCTATCACCGTCTATAGGATTTTGAATCGCTGCATGCATTCAAATTCAAATTCAAATTAGGTCAGTGTAGCTGTCAGCTCACCTTCAGAAGTGTGAAAGCTTTTGCCGGTGAAGGTTGTGTTTTACGATCGATCCATAAAGAAGTGTTGATCGGTTCAAAATGACATAAGAACAGGTTCTTTTGAATAACCTATGGATTGGCACCATGTACCTAAGTGAACTTCCATTCTTAGAATTCCAGCCTGCATGATCATCCTAAGTGTGAAATGGATCTTGAAAATGGCCAACAACACTTTTGGCTGAAAAACCATATCTTGGCATTGCCAAGATATGATTGGTGACGCTGCTTGCATCTTCTGCACCCTGGCAAGACTTCCTTCATGGGAGGGAAAAGTAGAATCCTGATAGTAATGAGAATTAATGTCATTTAGGTTAAACTGTTAAAGAAGAAATCAGAAGATAAACACAGCAAATATAATTGCACAATCTAGTTCAAAGTTGTAAAGAATGATAAAATTTACATTGTATTCATTATGGTATTTTACTTACAAGCTTGAGAAGAAAAATTTTTAAGAATCAGTTCATTTTTGATTTCCTCTTTTACTCAAGATTTAAAGTTTAACACGTTGACTACGATTGCTTCATCTTGTACTATTATTTCATTTTTTGTACTTTTATCAAGTAGGGTTGCCAGACGGTCATTTTTTTCAGGACAAATTCCGTGATTTAGTTTTTATCAATTGCCTTGGCCGGCTAAAATTTATGATAAGGGTACTTTCTAAATAAATTTTAAATACTGAAAAAGAAAATAAATGGAATTTTTATAGCGGAACCTACAATAAACTAGTATACATTGAATTATCGGCCTTTTTTGGCTTTTTTGTTCTCGGATTTGGCCGATTTTAGGCAACCTGAATTATGTACCACTACCTCCTGGACCTGGAGAAATACATTTCGTGCTTAAAATTCGTGGTACAGATAAGATATGTACCAAACTACCAATACGTAGTCAACGTGTTAAACCAATATCTTACGTATGAAAAGGCTGTTATCCATGAACCACGATGCTTGTCTGGTCTATTTTTACTTATAAGATTCATACTGAACGTGAGAAAGTCTAAAAAAAACTCTCTAATTTGGCACTATTGCACCGCACTCAAACCAGCAATCCGGCGTTAATTTTGACACTGCAATAACAGCCTTTTCACCATGTGTTGCGGAAATCGAGTCTTTGTCCGGAAGTACGGAAATTGGTCACTTAGATTTTTATTGTCCCTTCAAAAATTAAGCTACAATTCATTACAAATAATCATTGTCCTGCTGGTCCTATTCATGAATTCATGTTTTAAACTTTAAGTTATGAAAAAAAACAGTATTTCGAATATATGGGAGTTTTTCTTTCATTTTTAAAAAATAAATATATTCATTTATTTGAGGTTAGGTGCTGTTTATTCACCTTCCAGTAAGTAGGTTACACGTTAAGATATTCTTTCAAATAAAAAAAATTAAGCGTTTCATATGAATTGTAATTTATTTGAACTAATTTGATCGACGGACGCAACAAAAATAACAACAAATGTTCGTGATATGTTTTAAAACATTATGCGTGCAACAGGTAAATGAGTAAGGCCATCTTGGTTCATGATTGAACTAAAACAACAATACATCGAAATTTTCAACCGCTGTCTAACTGACGATGATGTTCCGGGAACTTTAAATCAGCTTACATTACGCCTCTATTGAAAAAAACCAGGCCTCGACGCTTCTCATCCCAAATCATATCGACCCATCTCCAACCTGTCGATTTTGTCGAAAATCCTGGAGCGTGTTGTAGCCCGGCAGGTGAATAAACACATTCACATTCAGCAGTCTAGTTTAATGCTTCGCCTCAGGCTCCAGTCTGCACACCGTCATTTCCACTCGACGGAAACCACTGTGAAGAAGGTGCTTTCAGATATTTTGCGAGCAGGAGACCGCGGCTACATTGAAGCTCTGGCTTTATGCGACCCGATCTGTCGGCCGCGTTCGACACGGTCGACCACGTCACTTTATTACGTCGAAATGACAGATCATTCGGCCTGCGCAGCACAGTGCTGCGGTGGATCGAGTCCTATCTCAGTAATAGATTCAAATGCGTTCGAAGAGAGACGTTCTTCTTCTACGCCATTTTTGGTCACTTGCGGCGTAGCACAGGGATCAGTACTCGGCCCCATCCTCTTTCTGTTATATACTGCCCATGTATTGTACATAATTGATTTGATTAAATAGGGAAAAAATATATAAAAGAGATTATTTTCGTCACATATATTTTAAAGTTGGAGAATCGGAGTGAATACTCCACCAATTTTACGTTACGATCAGGTTCAGGTTCAAGATACCGGTATTCATTTACTTATCGTTTTGTCAGGTGGTTTGCCGAGTGGCACTTGATTGGCACGTGAATAGGTTCTCTTTTTGGAAAGGTTCCGGCAAAATATAGTACAAATTAAAAGAGGGTGTAATGAAACACTGATACATTTCATATTAAATTGAGAAATTCAAGTTCACATCCTACGTTAACAAAAATCTCTAGTACATGAAAAAGGTTAGCTGAACACAATCAAAGTCCAAAATTTATCAGTTAAATCATCATCATGTAAAATCATCTAATTTTACCGGAAATTGTTTATACATTGCAGTCCCGTTGAGCCGTACGACTGTTGTAACGACCGTAACTCGCGCACCCGCTTACGGCCGTATGTTCAGCGACCGTACCGCGGTTGTCACCGCGCGTTACAGCCGTATTCCAAGTGGCCGTACTGCAGCTGTATCGCACGTCTCTCTTCACAGTTGCTATTTCTTCATGACTGTCGTATCTCGTTGATATAGATGTCTCACGGCCAGTCTAGCCGTAGGTTGTTTTACAACGACCGTACTTCAGAGTAGTGGCGTAGTCTTCATCGTCGATGATGTTACTTCGGGCTCAATGCGGTGCTTCGGCGGTTGAAGATGAATGTAATCGTACCGCTTCTTCTTGATGGAAATCGTGACCGTATCGTACTGATGATTCTTGGTGTAGAGCTCGAACCTTAGATCTTCTGATGACGTGCGTTATTATCGTTGTACAACTCGTGGCTTCTCGCGTTGTCTCACGACTGAGTCGCAGCCGTAGTGTTGATGTTGACCGTATAATATGTTAAAGTCGTAGCCGTCCATTGTATATGTCTGACGCGCTCACAGGAATCTTGGCTGCTTCGATAAGTCTGGGTTTCTCGCGACCGTCAACCGTCAATGTTCGAAAACAGTAACACCGCCGGCCTCACGGCCGCAGCCGTTACGTCCGCTAACTTCAAACCGTACGTGCGTGACGGGCACCGCCGTAGAACCAACAACCCTTGGCGCCAATTTTTAAGGTCCTTATATAGGGAGCCGTCGCCCACAGTTAAGCCTATTCCCTCGAAGTGACGCCGCGAAGGTTGTGAGTTCCACAAGGTCAGCACCTTTGATACCCTCACCGTTTCAAACTATAAACAACCCTCGCTCTCACGGTCTCGAGAACAACAGCACCTTATACAAGCTTTACACAGTTCCACCCCAAATTCCTGTAGCCTTCTCAACACTTTACTCTAAGTCTCTAACTTTCATAACTCAATTTACGAATTAATTCACCCACAGACTGCGTTCTATAAAATATAATATAATTTTAAGTCAGAATTACCGACGCTCTAATCAGATTCACTTAGTTTTCCGAGTCTCATATGTTTGCCGACGACATCCAAATTTATTGTTCCTGTCGCCGCCACCGGATGACGCTGCAGCGTTGCAGGACCGGATGCCTGTCTACATGGACACCGTCTCAGGCGAGGTGCACTCCAACCAGCTTCAACTCAATGCATTAAAAACCGACTGTATTTGGTTTGCGACTACTCGGAACCAGTATCAGCTTCCGATTAACCCTGTTCGCGGTAGCAACGAGTTCGTCATGCCCGTGTCTTCGGTTCGCAAAATGGGTATTCTTCCTGGACTGGGAAGTTTCTACGAACAATCAGATTGCCAAAGTCACCACTGTTTTTTTTTTGCGCTCTGCGACGTAGCGCAAAAAAAACGTAGCGTCAACCACAGTCTCTTGAAGCCGGTCTTTGAAGCCCTCGGGGTGGCGCTCGTTCTGACCAGATTGGGCCTTGGTAATGCCACAATCTATGGGCTCCCGACCACTGAAGTTAATAAACTGCAATTCGTAATGAACGCTGCTGCGCGACTCGTGAGTAATAGGCAGAAATTCGACCACAAGATGCCGACATTACGCAGTCTTCACTGGCTGCGCATGCAGTTAAAGTTCGCTGTTCTGAGTTCTGACGTTCCGATGCCTAAATAGTCTGGCGCCTCCTTATCTCACGTGTTGTCTGCTGCTCGTGTTGGATCAGCCTTCTTGAAAACGACTGCGTTCAAAGAGGGCTGAACCGCCGTGGACTGGACCGTGACTGGCATATGCCTGGCATGTAACCGACAGTATGCTGCAAATAGTGGACCGTGACTGGTATGTGCCTGGATCATGCCCGAGAGTATAATGTAAAACCAGCCGGATTGCGTGCGCCACCTTAACTCAAAAGGTAAATAACTTTGACCCCTTTAGATCTTTCTGTACTTTTATCCTTGTTTTTATCTCCTCGGTTGCTGTAGACTCCTGCCATCATTTTGTTTGCCTATCTTCGATCTAATCCGACCACTTTTATCTCGTCCGCCTCCAAAGCCACATGCTGTTATATTGACGCGAGAGGACCCCAGCGACCAGCGACACAGGAAACAACAAAAATGAGGCGTTGACCGAGGTACAATAAAAGCCTGCTAAGAGGGTTAACTTTATGTAACAACAATTTCAAGACCACTACTCGATTAATCTACGAAGGCTTACATTAAACATCAATGGGTTAGACATTGTTCACACTTACTCTCTACGGGGCGAATCATCAAATCTACAACGTTACAGTATACAGAATATAATGGCAATGAAGACCCTGGTTCCGATGTATAGGTGACATCTTATTTCTAAATATTTTATTAATGACACTCACAACAATCCAAATTTTCCACTAATAATACAAATAAATATTGCAAATATGTACATAATAAAGCATAATAGATTGTTCACGAGCTCGTGATGCAGGTAAAATAAAACAAATTCGCAAACGATAGCGCAGATCATAGATTCCAGCGATGCAAAATTTATACTGAACGCTAGTATCACTCAAATAATTGAATGACTTCGAGCGTATTAGGGCACACAATACGCTATTTTCAGCGACATAAAGTTAGTTCCAAATGATTTCAAGTTCAATAAATTAAATGGAAAATCAATGGGTTAGGAGTCGCATAGCCCGTATAAATCATCAAATGGTCACAAGTATAGGTATGGCATCATAGGCGCGAATAAAGCGTGTCAATCGCACCTTATTGAAACTTGGGTCTGTCTTACTATAGCATGACAAATAAATGATATCTGTTTTAGCCATGACGAACACTGAGCATTAAATATTATTGTTCACACATCGCTCATATCTCTCGTGATTTTTCACACAGAAACATCTTTCTATTAACAACATTGTTGCATACATTACCAACTTGGTCTAAAATTCAATTTTTGCATGCATTCTTTTGAATGAAAAATCAAGGAACGAAACAACCACGCATATTTGCCATGATTCAGTAATTTACAAACTGGAACATCATAAAACTGGCATTCTAAGCGGTGTTATTATTGCTATTCTATAAGAAATAAGGAAAATGCTGAGAAGAAACGACAGCGCTAAAATAATGAGTGAATAATGGCAGCACAAGCGTATGATGAATAACAACAGCCAGCAATAATATGGAAATGGCAACGAAGAATAAGCAGAAGTGCATGTAAAAGTTGGCAACAGAAGAATTAATCCTCATAGAGCTGCAAAATAAATCAAAATTGCAGTTTAATATTCAAATAAAATATTATATTGGTGGAAATTATACCTGCCATATGCTACTAAAAACCTTAGGGCAGCTATAAACACAAAAGCTTCATAGAATAAGATCAGAACCACTGCCACATATTTAGTTAATATTTTTAGTTATTTATTTGATTTTTAGATTTATTTTCAGTTATTTTAGTTATTATAGTTTAGTTATAGTTTATTTTTAGTTTTTTATATTTAGATTTATTTAGTAGGTAAAGAAGTATATTCCCACATATGAGAAAAATTGTTTAAATTATGAGAAGCACCTCATTGTTTTCACTTTGGCAGAAAATTTCGTTTTGAAAAACTGAACTTTCTTCCTGACAAAAAATGCCAACAAATTTTCAGTAGAACAAAAAAATGTGGCGGCAAATCATGTGTCTGGGCACTGGCATTATCAAGTATTATATATAAATAACTGTAGACCTGGGAATATGTAACGAATAATTGTTACGTTCAATGGCGCATCGTATAATTGACAATATTTTAGGGAAATAATAAATAACATAAATTAGAATCAACAATAAACAATAATAAACGAAAACTGCGGAGATCAATGTTTCACGGGATGAGATCCGCATGAGTTTTGAAACCATGCTGCAAAATGAACTTCGTAAGTTGTAATCAAAACAAACTGAAAGATTAATAACAAAATTGTATGAATTGTTACCAAAATGTACTAAGAGGGAATAAATATTTTCGTGTACGTGTTTGTAGTAACTAAAAAACGATCGCTGAAAAAAAGAGAAGCTGCGCACGCGCCATCCTCTACCCTCGCACAATAATGAACTTGAGGCGCTATTAAGACGTATTCGATGCGTCAATCTAGGCAATGTGTCTTAAAACAAATTTCAACGAAAAAAAAAATAGAAAAGTTCAACGAAATAAAAATGAGACGTTTTGATAACAATATCATGAAATGTGCGCAATATGAAGTTTCCAACACGCAACAACTCGCACGCTTGTGCTGGCTATAACGACAATGTGTTTTCTATCACATCTATTTTTATATCATTATTGGCTCAGATGTTGCCTAAAAAAATGTCCTGGATTCGCATCTTATGAGTTGGGAAAGATAAAATTGGGATATTTTTTTACAATTAGATTCAATTCTGGAATGAACAACAGGCAGTTCAAATGTTCATAGGCTTGGAAAGAATATAATTAAAGCTATTTTATGCAGGAGTCATATGAAACACTTTTCACTAGCTTGAGTTAATCATTGGAGTATTTAAAATTGAGTGAAGCGTTAAAAAGAAGTACTATAGGAACTGAATATAACATGGAATAAGTCTCGTTCGTTGATAACAAGAGATGCACCGAAAGTCAGCACATCGGAGGAATAATCACCTCAAAATCTTGCCTTACAAGTGTCAGCCAGACAGAAGCTGTTCTACTAATGTGCTACTGCAAAGCATGACAACAGAAGAATTAATCCTCATAGAGTTGCAAAATAAATCAAAATTCCAGTTAAATATAATAATATATGAAAATGGCAATGAAGAATACTCGTCATTATTTTAGACGAGGAAGTTCACTCGGTTGCTGATGTATTCTGGAACTATAAACATGATATTATCCCCATTTGCGCCAGTCGAGGGTACAAAGTGCAGCGACTGCCCGCGGGTATCCGTACCATATACTCCATAATAGTCTCGTTTTTAGCCTGATGTTCGTGCAGGGTTGCTATTCTTTGTAGTCTGGCGATATTAAACTAGGCTCCCGTTTATCTAAATACGTAAGCTCTAATGAGATTAACGCGTATGAAAATACCGGCCACACGCATGAGCCGCGTACATGAACGTGCAGGCAAGTGAACGGATATGAACATGAACACGAACATATACCAGAGACATGAACGTCGTATACCAGTGACATCTCATATCAAAACATAGCAGGGAAATAGTGCATGTTTCACGGTGAAAAATGATGCTTTCCAGTCTACAACAAACAGGAAAAAATTAACATCTGTACTTTATAGGTAACCGAAAATGGCACATTTTACGGAGTTTGGCGACGGCTATCGCAAGGTGAACGTTGCAGAGAATAACCTATGTACAATTATATGGAGAGATTCCGACAAAAATATCAGAAAAATAGGTTTTATCTTATTGCAAGTTACCCCAGTAGCTGGGCTAAACGGATCAGTTCCAGAGTTCTATAGAGGGCAAAATTGTACAGCTACGGACATCAACACTCGTGGTGGAAATATTTAAACACCTACGCTAGAATACAACAATAATAAAGGGACGTAGAAACACGGCGCTTCTACCATGAACACAAAAAGGCATGCGCGGGTCAAATCGACTTCAGTTGCAGGCTCGAAGTTTCTGGTGATGGTATGCATAGTGGGAAGTGAGTAAATGTTCGTCCATTGTTACATGCAAGGTTGATGGTTATATGCAACGTCCATGGTTACATGTAACGTAGATTGTTATATGCAACGTCCATGGTTACATGTAACGTAGATTGTTATATGCAACGTCCATGGTTACATGTAACGTAGATTGTTATATGTAACGTCCATGGATAGCTGGAACGTCCATGAATACATGTAATGTCCATTGTTACATGTAACGACCGTGGCCCCACTCAATGGGGAGCGTAAGTTTAAAGGAACACGTTTTATTGCTAGAAATATAAAGTAGACGAGAAACTGATTTATAATTTAGTACACGATGGACCTTATGTACAGATTAAAAATAAAGAAATAAATGGAGTGAAGAGATAAATATAAACATAGAGAAAATCTTACAATGTGAGTTTCCGTAAATTTTAGCCCAGAGGCATAGGTTAAATTTTATTTTTAGGCCATAACATCGTAAATAGGTCTGAGTAATATGCACTATGCGAAAAGATGTTTCAGAAAAGATATAGGCAAACTTGATTTATTTCTGATAGGAAAAAGACAGCGAGTCATATAAAAAAAAGCGAAATCCAGCGTTCCGAGATCTAACACTAGGATCTGAACTACAGTGAAATGCCTCGAGTTAGCACCACGTGTCATCGGATATAATTTGTTTCAGCTTTTCTATTAAAAAATTTTTTTTTTTTTTGAAGGAAAGTGAAAAGAATGACAATTACCGAGAAAACCCGCGAATTGAGAAGCGTTACATCAAAATATCCTCTGTTGAAATAACAGCTAAAAAATTGAGTCTACCAACCTTCTTGAAATCAGCTCGTAAACTTAAGTGTCAAGAATGCCAACTAAAATGAATTACACGACTTAACACTTATCACAACAATAACAATAATGCATTTCAGAGCTGGGCGAACGAGTACTGACTGTCAAAAAGAATGAAACTAATTCACAAATACATAACTATAAATGTACATGATAGTCAAGCCTTAAGAACGCTAATAGAACGAAATAAAGACGGATAGGTTCAAGCTTATGTCAAATGAGATAAGCATATGGAAATAAATAAGTCAAGTCCAACGCATGACTGCAAGCAAATACATTAATAAAATTAAAGTTAACGAAGCACCAAACACACGATATTAATCACGCATTTCACAATATTTTACAATTAAATAACTCCACTAAAGCAATGTAAAGCAAAATCCACAACCGACGACTAACTACATAAAAACAACAACCAAAACCAGCCGAAAAAATTGTGCGCCCAGGGCCACATGTTTTCAGACCTCTAGTGTTCATCGTAAGTTTTTTGGTTAAGACCAAAGCTTTACGTCAACGATAAGCAAATATTTCGTGACTAACGTACGACGATCTTTAGATTGATATCCGGCATCGCAATCATTCGTATGGTTAATAGAACTAAGAGAACTGGGAAAAAGGATTCCCAAGTATTTTAGATCTCTAATATAGTTGAAGCCAGCCTATTGCAAAGGTATTTTATAAAATATAAGCCTGCCATGAATATTGCAAAATAATAGCACTATTGCATCGTATCGCTTTGTAAAAACATTCGCATGAAACAAAAATTAGCCGGAAGCTATACACATCCGAATTTTTACCGATTAGCATTAGGTCAATATTATTTTCTTTCAATTTTTCTTCGGAAAAATGAAACGTTGTAGCGCTACCAAAGTTGTGATGAAATTTGGTTTGTACAGCAATAATTGTGGAAAGATGGTGACTGTTAATAAATAAAATGACGGCAATTTTTGGATAACATGATTAAAAACTCAAAATTCACTACCAGCATCATCGAGACACCAGCCCAGCCACTCAACAGCCCTGACCGCGATGATAGCTAGCATCCTGCTGCTTGAAAGATCTAACACGGTTCATATTAACACGCATAAATAATATTATTGATATACTATAAGACCAAGGCATGGACAGCTGACGAAAAACTATTTTCATTTGATCTGACAAATAAATTACCGAATTGGCATGTTATCTTTGATAAAATAGATAGCTGTATTATTAAGTTTTCAGTCATAAACGCTAAAAAGAGTTTAACTCCTAGTTGAATATTATTAAAAACATTTTTTTGGCTTCGTTCAGATTACGATTAAGTTTGCCGCGTTGAAGAAACTTGTCATTCGAATCTCCGTGCCTGGTATCGATGGCACACTCAAAAGTTCTAGACTTATACACCAGTGCTACAAAAAAAATATATAATGCCGATGGATGAAAAACACAAACATTCAGTTTTAAAGTCTTGATCAGACCCCAAGGAGTTTTGATCGTTATGAATAGGATTAACAAGATACGCATTCGCGCGACTCATAACGCACTAAGCGTAGATAGCCACCGTCCAGAGCCTGTCATGACAACACGGTAGAGTTACACTGTATACACTCTTCTGCTGTGGTAATAAAGTAGTTAATAACCTCCAATAAAACCCAGTACGAATAGAAAAAACATTCGGAAAAAACATTCTAAAATAAAAAAAAATCTGAAATAAAAAAATCTTCGAAAGTAAAAACACAATGTGATAAAGTTCAAAGTTATTTGAATAGTAGTTTAATGCCTTTACGCCATTCTTTTCTGCCACTTGCTAATGTAAGACCCCTTTAATGCGATCCCTCTTCTCCATAAAATTAACATCTTAACAACAGAACTCAACTATCGATCAGTGGCGCGAGTTTGAAGCGTATCATAAAATTATTGAAAAATGGCACATAATTTGCAGATTCAACATACCTCGCCATAACTGACCGAGGCAAACATAGCGACCGAGTACGACAGTTAAGCTAAAAAACATCCGTTTTCAAAAGGTTTATACAAGCAAATCAACCGTTGATAATACCCTAACATGCTACTGATTGACGCACCATTCGTAGATAAAAGACCTCAATTCCCGAAAATTATATGTACAGATTTATTTTATAAAGATTAAGATCCATATTGCACACCTCAGGCACCACATTTCTGATTTGGTTTTGCACCAGATATTGCAAGATCATAACGGGAGTTGCTCACCGTAAACACTGGCTCAGTAAATTTCTAATTAATTAGAATTTTAGCTTTATAATTTTGTACTGATTTTAAGAAATGGTACGACCAATACATAGCGGTTATATCATGACCATTGAAATTTGGGGATTAGTGCCCAGGTGACAAGCACTTCAGTCGAGTACACGTAAAACAAAAATTAATTTTTAGATTCAATAGGTACATTGGATTAGTCAAATGAAATATCTGCAGGAATGTAAAATAAAACATTCCGTCTTAAAAAACTTGGATAATAGTAACGATAAACGATCTTTTAGAATTTTCGTTATTCTACAAATTTCTTTTGAGTAAATTTCATGAGAGATAGGTACGTTTTTTTCAGCCATATTAGAATTGGTGGCAGTAGAATTTGCGATCACAGACTTTTCAAAGAATGAAGCCGCATCGTTTCTTAGGACTATCACAATTTTTCCGTCGTGCAAGGATATTTCTACCAAGTTTAACACGACTAACTATGACTATTAATGATCCGCACGTTCATTTTCCGGAGGGAAGCACATTGATGCTATAAACCAAGCCAAGATAGCACCCAAGTTATTACTCTTGAACGAGGCAAATTTCAAGGAGAGAAAATTCTGTAAGAAAAAACATTCTGAATATGAGTGAGATAATCACACATGAAAATGACTGAGTGTCATGCCAGCCTTTTCAATGAGCAAGCAATTTTCATGAGTGTTGATATTGAATATGTTGAAGATAAGCTCAGGAATATAATTAAACTTACAAAGAATCGAATTTCTAGCGGCACATGGTAAAAGTTTGAACAAGTGTTGATGAGTTATGAGACAGACATAATATAGGCATCACTAGCCTTATCTAGCTCACGAAATCTGTTGCTTCTCCTCTTCAGCGATATACTGAGAAATTGTGTACGTTGTGATGATCGAGTCCAGAACTTCTCCCTCAGGTAGCGGTTCGCCTTCTTCGTCGTCACAGAGAAGCTCCTCGGAAATTTGAGTTGCGTCGGCATTACTTGCTGGGTTTCCAGGCGACAAGCAACATGAATCATTATTTTCCAAGGGAGAGGACTTATCGTCAGCTGTCACGACATCTTTTAGAGATTCTGCACCACCATCACAATGTGTTGAATTTGAATGAAAGTTACTTTCAAAGGCTGTATTTGAAAGCGAGTCGCTAACGCTATTTTGTTTTGGCACCAATTGCTCATCCGAAACTTTATTATCTTCCAAAATAGCCGAGTCGTTATCGAATTCTTGCTGGCGAGAAGCAGGCGGCGAGTTAATTCCTGGAGCGGATTGGTTCAGGAACTGCACAGACAACTCGAGGGCTGAGTCCACAGAGTTTTCTTTGAAAGACATAGTAGAGTCCGAATTTCCTTGCACGATTTCAAGTTGACTTTTTTCAAGTGCACCAATTTTGTCCAGCACATTATTGTGAAATGCATGTTCACCAGTGGACTCGTTATTTTCCGCAATATTTTGTTTGGGTATTAGGGGAAAATGTTCACTCTTAGTACTACAAAGCTCTGGGGCAGGATTAGATACGTCAATCCTATTGCATTTTACGGCACTCACTTCCTCCGGCTCACAACCTTGACACTCAACAGTCTTCTGGGAAATTACTTGCGTGTTTTCCTCACTTCCAGACATATCATTATTAAAGCCAGTCTTCCCTGTACTGGGGCTGGAACTATCGATGAGATCAGTTTCCATTTCAGTTTTTAATTGTACAGTTGAATCGGAAGACTCAATAGATTCACGTGGTGGTGCAGATTTTCCAGCACTTTTAATTTCTTTGCGTTCTTTTGCATTCATTATCTTCTTCTTTTTAAGGTAAAGTTTGTATGTTTTTAGCCCGTGGCAGAAAAGATGCGTTTCTAAAAGAACTTCATTAGGGAATTGTGCCCCGCACGTTTCGCACGCATTCCCAGTCTCTTCATGCGCGGCCAAGTGCAGTTGTATGTGAGGCGCAAGTTTCACTTTAGATATGAAGCAGCTGTTACAGTGCGGGCACTGCACACGAGACACAGGTTGCTTCACTTTATTAAGCTCTTCTCGCTCTCTCTGGCGGCGGCCGCTATACCAGCGCACGATGCTGCTCACAGGCAGAGATGAGTGGCGCGATATCAAGCGCAGCTCAGGGCCACGAGGCAGGTTGTTGCTCTCGTAGTGCGTCTCCAAAATCTGAGACCAAATTAGTCGGATAAGAATTTAACATAGAAAATTCAGGGAGTGTAACGAAAAGCTAAAAATAAATCAACTTATTATTGTGTAACACAATACCTGAATAGTAGTAGGAAATAAGGAAAAATTGAATTGTGCTAATAGTAAAGTCCAGTAAAATTACATGGAGCTGGTCTAATCCCTCTGAACCTGCACGAACAATTCGCAATAAAACCCTATGAACTCACCTTCAACTGCTTTCCGCTCAGGGAAGGTGCTTCTAACGGAGGACTGCCTTCACACACAACATTATTCTCAATTTTAGTTGGCGCACATCCTGCTCTTTCTGGAGGTAATTTAAGCGAGAGTTTCAACTCTCCCTTACTGCCACTACAGGAAGGTTGGCCTCGCAGTAGATCGGTCGGTAGTACTCGGTTACCAGCTGCCGATCGTTCGTTGGGGGCTGAAGCATCAACAGATTTGACGCCGTTGAGGCCTTTAGGCAAAGAACGTTCGTTTGAAGCAAAAACTGTTCGAAATTTAGGGGTTGTTGGTGAAGAGTACGTGACGTTAGCTTCATTAGATGATTTTAAACCAGTTATTTGCGCGTCACTAGAATTTATATCATCGTTGTCTAAGGGTCGCTTGCCAGATCCGGTATTTCCAACTGCACTTAACTTGCTAATGATTAGGCAGCCAGAGGAGGATCGCCGGCAGACAAGTTTTTCATTACTGTTTGCCTTGTAATTTAATTTACTGCCTTCAGAATTATGTCTAAACGAAGACGTTTTTTTATTAGTCGTCCTAGAAGTCACACTATCCAATGATTTCCGGACGCGAAGATTTCCGGATTTCTGACAATTGTTTGCCTGAATTTTTTCGAATTCATTCGTCAAAAGTACGTTTTCATCGGCGATTTTCTCCGTTTCTGAGGCTTTTTTACTTGATTTTGTGAGCTTAGAGTCACAGTCCTGACTTGAATTTGCTTGAGTTCTTGGCTGATGGCCAGACTCGCGTGGTTTTGATGGACATTTGGGGGGAGGAGACCTGACCGCCAGGAGGTCAGTGGTGGACATGGCCGCTTCACCGCACGCAGACACTGCGTGCTCTGCTGCGTGGCTGCCGTACACGCACTCGTGACGAAACACTGCGTGGCAGACATCGCATGTCTGCAAGAAATGTTTCTTAATATTTTCTTTTGCATGCTTTAAAGTTGATTTATATTTATAAACGAAATAAAATTAGGAAATTTTTCCCGAAATTGATGAATATTTCATTTCATATATTATTGTAACAGTTGTATAAGGTGATACTACGATAAATTTTGTACAGTGAAAACATGAACTTTATCCTAATATCGACAGTAAAATTGCATAATTTCTAATCTAAACAAATTCTTATTACACTCACAAAAGCAGCGGGGTCAGAGTGTAGTCTGATGTGCTGCTGCAAGTCGCGTTTGGTAACGAAGGCGGCGCTGCACATGGGGCAGGTCTGCTCGGTCTCGCTGTCGCTGCCCACGAACACCGCCCCCCCGCTCAGGGTGGGGGACCAGCAGCAGCTGATACTCGTGCCTCCCACCAGTTCCTTAGATACGGTCAGCTGGCGCTGCGACTGATAGAATGATAACAGGATACATGAAATATACACGAGATAGAATTCATACACGAGATAGAATTCACAAGATTCAACTTACCAGAATAAAAGATACACGAATTCAGGACTTCAGAGACAATGCATGGAAACAAGGGACGAAAGCACTGATATAAGGTACCATCTCAAGAGGCATTTTTAGCACATTTTCTCATTTATGAAAAAGGCGCTATTGTGCTCGCCATGTCCGTCCGTGACTTCACGTTTTCGTCGACGAGAAAATGCGCTCACTGTCACTGCACTCAGTACTGAGTTATATTTTTTACATGTATCTCCACTTAATAAAGACATATTATAAGCTCGAAGTATTTGAGAGTGTTAAGCAGCATCTCAAAAACCCGAGATTAAAAATTAAGCTAGCTGAGAATTTAAATGTATCCTATACTGTGCTTACATAATCCTATCAAACGCTTAATTCAATCGCAAACGACATCTATGCTAGTCACATACTATTCACTACGATAGGTGATAGCTAGTTATTAGAATCTCATGGCGTCTCATCATATTTAGTACAGCAAGAGGAAGCTTTATCTTTGCGGTCCATACCTTAGACCTACCCCGCTACATATACATTATAAGGCTGCTTTTCTGTAATTAGCTGCCTATAAATACAAATAATTTGTACTGAATCGCGGGGCAACACGAGCATAAATAAATCAATTGTGCCAATATTATAATGCCTACAACCTACAGTAGAAGACACAACTCCATTTCTGTAGGGCGAAGGGAAGAGAACTTACGTCACTAAAACATTGTTATACAATCTGGTCATCAATGACACTGTGTAGGTTACAGTAAAGCTCACTTTGTACCAAGCAGAGAGAGACTGTACATCAAGTCCAAACTCGCGACTCAAGGCGAGAAGTTCCTGTGGACTTGGGAAGTTGTTTTCTTGGAAATGGAAGTTCAGCTGAGCCAGGGACTCGGACGCGAGGTTGCACACGCTCGCCGCACTGCTCATGGGTGACGCTGGTCCAGCTGGCATTGACGAGTCTGGCGACGTCTGCACGCAAAATAATAGCCAAATAAATATATTATTGTCTTCCGTACCGATAAAATGCCAAAAATTGTTAGTAAAAAGCCAAATAAATATTTGAAATCTCTTTTGTAGCGATAAAATGCAAAAAAAAATATCAGTAAATAATACAGAAAGTAAACAGATGGAAGCAAGATCCATAGGAAATTGGCATGAGCATTAAAATGTAAGCCAATTGAAATATTTTAATTTGGGGCTCTTACTAGGCTTCCAAACGACCATCTTGGACTTGTTTTCGCTTTGACACCGCAACCATGAGAGAATTTGGATTCTATATTGAGATGAAGTTTGTTAATGATATGCACAGCTGGGTCTTCGTTGCCGGCGGACGAAGTCACTTCGTTATTATTCGGCGCAGTGGCCCCAACTTCAGAAGCAGTACTCGTTGGAGACTTAACAACTGGGAAGCCCTTGCCGACAGGGTAAGTTGATGTCATGTTTGTTGCAGGATTCGATCCCGGCAGAGACAGACCCTCTAGACCAGGCAGGGACAACCGTGTGCCCAACAGTTTTGGCTTCAACGACAAAAACGAAGGAAGCGGAGGAGACGACATGGGCGACGTGTACGGAGAACATGACGACGAACTCAAGCCAGGTATTTTGAGCGCCAGACTCGAGTTGAAGCCCTCCATGTGAAGCTTCTTCGGCTGTAATGTTATGAAAGAGAGGCTGAAATGACCGATGTGAACGAGATGGTAGTGATAAACTATCACGTGAACTGAAAACGCGGTGCAGAAAGGTAACACAGCAGGATTATGTTATTGTAAAATGACTGAAAGAGTAAGAAATATAAAAGAATAAAATAATTCATAAAATGACAGCTTGACAAGAACTACATTACTCTAGAGCATTCTGGCTTACTAACACAGTAGAGTTCTTCATTTAAAATTGATTTACGACTTTTTGAATCTTGAACAACATTCGAAATCAATTTATGTTAAACCATTTTAATCGTATAATCAAGCAATTCTGGCTATTTGGCGCTGCTTAAAATATCTCACATAAAAAATATAATGCTTGAAATAAATGCGGAAAAGCTCTTTCAACTCACCAAGATTCGTCTCGTTTTCTTGACAGTCGTTGATTCCATTTCAGATAAACACTTGCGGAACCCGGCGTCTTTCTTATCGTGCAGAAGCTCATGTGTCTGCAAGAGCACGGCGCTAGGGAACGACATCATACACGACTTGACAGGACACACGAACTGCACGGCAACAGACGAAGGGTCGTGACTTTCTGCTTTATGGCTAGCGAGTCCTTCGTCGTGGACAAACGTTGCCTTACAATCAGAACACTGACGTGAAACACGGCGACTGTACGGTAGAGATTTACGTTCCTTGCTTCTGCGGTTCTGGAACCAATGCATGATTTGTCGGTGCGTGATGTTAAGTCTTTTAGCAAGCAGTTTAAGTTCACGAGTTGGAGGGAAGTGGTTGTGCTGGAAATGAGCCAACAAAATAAGCTGCTCGTCTTGCGTGTACTCACGACGGTTACGGTATTTTTTATTCTCCTGCTGCTCTTCTGGTCTACCGTCCTCGAGCGATGGGCCCCGGCCGTCCAAGAGGTCCGGTAGCGCGCCATCGTCATTTTGCAACAAGACAGAATCACATTCTCGCTCATTTTCAGTAAGCATCTCTTCTTCTCTCAACTTCATTATTTGTTGAATTGTTCCAACTACATATTTTTTCAAGTCTGCATTGCAGTTCAAACTGTCAAGGTTGAGGCTTCGTAAAAGTTGCAAGTTAACTTTCACATTTCCAGGATTCAAAGCGGAGGCCGCCATTTCAGAGCGTATTTTGGCCGCAAGGTCTTTTGAATCCTCATTTTCGCTGTCGTGGCTCTCGTTTCCCTCCTTGAGGTCAATAACTAGCTCGTCATCGCTGCCTGTGCCATCAGAGTCCCGATTGCACGGGCCGAGGTTCATTTCTTCATGTGGTTCGTCTTCTGAGTTTCCATAGTCATTTGCTTCGTTAGCTTTGGATAAATGCAAGCCTTGACTGAGGAGGTTGAAAAGTTTCGAGTTTTCTTCAGAGAATGAATCTGAAAAAAAGTAAGGAAAATTCTCTAGCTGCACTAGTCTTAGCAAAGGTCAAAACAATCAATGCTAATTAAGTGGTTTTACATTAGAAACAAAGCACTAAACGGAAGGAATAATAGCCAATCATAAAATATTTTTTTCACGTATAAGAAGAGTCATAATTATTAAATATAATCATCACAAAATCCATTGCATTCCGAAGAAACATCCAAGCAACTTTTTTGTTCAACATGGCCAATTTCTTCATTATTCATTATGCTAAGTAGAAAGCATAATTGTCATTAGGGTGCTGATCAAATGAGCGACAAACCTATGGCCGAACTAAAAGAATGTCGAGGAAAATACAACCAAGCAAAAGAATGCGCGCCACTTTCTTAAAGAGACTTGTACTCTTGTTCCCTAAGTTCACTTCCGAGCTGGACTCGTTAACAGGCTCAGATCCTGTTCTCCCCAACCCAAAATGTCAGCCTTATATCTCATGTGCGCATCAAACCTCATTGTATATTTTTGTCTTATATTTTGAAATGGACTACACTAAAGAAATAGTGCTAAGTCCAAGTGCTCCAAAAACCAAACTTGTTGAATGGGTGTTATGACAGGTCAGCTGAACCTTCCCTCCCACGAGTATTACTTTTGTTATAAGTTTCTGCACATACGTCGCTGTTGTCCGTGCCCATAACGTATAATTGAAACCTACAATATCGCAATAATACCTATCGTATTATTGATTGCCTGTTGTCGTCATATTGCCTTTCGACACTAGAATGTTTAATTAGAGTATCTGATAGCAAAGCTTATTGTATTGAACATTTCGTTTTATTCCGCATCACTCACTCAAGTTGTTCTGTTGAGTCAGTACTTTGGTTCAGTGGTCATAATTGCTAACGCTTCAGGACGAGCGAGTTGTGTTAAATAATTGCATTAGCAAGCAAATAATGAGAAATAATAGCGAGTAAACTCACCGTGATGACTCGACGTGAGCTGAGAACAGTCCACGACCCGAACGCCTCCCGGAGACCCGAGGCTTGACAGCGGTGACACTAGATGTGCGCCATCATTTGATACATGTTCATTCCTTCCTGAATTTGATTTCGAATCAGGGCATTCTGTCCCTGGAGATTCAACATTCAAATTTGACTTTGAATCCATTGAACTAGCAAAGCCCGGCTCAATCTTAACGAGCGATGGGAACGCAGCATTTTCTGTTTGCGTGGTCGAAGAGTCTGCGGAAGTCCGGATTCCAGAAACGCGGGGCAATGTTCCAGTAATGTAAGATTTTAGAATGGAATCGGCACGAGACTGGACGATATGAGTATTTTCCTCTCTGGTATTCGTCATTCCATGAATTTGTTCGCGGATATTCCGAGCAGCTGTTTGGTACTCGCAAATCGGAATAAGATCAGGTAGTTTTTTCTTGGTTTTTGGCGTCACTGTAGAGGTTAACGTCTGAGGTTCATCTATACTTGATGCGTCTCTTGCGTTGAATAAATTATCGGAGCTGCTATCACTGTTGGGGTTGTGCACTGCAGGCACGAGCTGGACCGGGAGAAGCTGAATGATGCTCCTGCCCTCTGCATCAGTGGTGCGGATGGCAAGAGGTGTTCCAGCTTGTGTGGAGGTAACTTGAGACGTGCTTATCTGGATAGGGAGTTGGATTGAAGAGCTGCTCGAATTACAAATGAATTTAGTATCCACACATTGCGGATTTCCCGCGAGCAGCCCTCCCAAAATAGGCTTCCTCAAAACCTCTTCGGAGTCCATCATTTTCTCAGCATCAATTCCATTTGACTTAGAATTATCATTTGTATACAAGGTCGTTAGGTCAGGGCCAGATAGCGAGGATGCCACATTTGGGGTCGCAATAATGCTTTTCTTTTGGCACTCCTGAGTCTGGCTTCTGTACCTGTTGACAGAGGAAATAGCTGGGGCTGGAATTCCATGGCTCATTGTGTGTGACCTGAGCAAAATTTCTTCAGGAAAGCGACTGCGACACATGCTGCACTCGTAGTTCCACTCAAGCTTGTAATGAGTCTGCATGTGAGCCTCTAAGCAAATGGCGTTCACAAAACTCGAGTCGCAAATGGAACATGAAGCAACGCTTCCATATCTGCTGATGAGGTGATCTTTCTTGTGGATGAAAAGAGCCTCAGGATCCTCGAAAGATTTCTGACACAAGTAGCAGGTTAAATTCTCACTCTCCTCCTTCTCATCGAGAGGCTTCACCTCTTCGAGCATCATGTCGACCTGGTGAACTGAACGTAAATGTTCATTGTAGGCGTCTGTTTCGAATCTCAATGAACAAATTGGACAAGTTCTCGTCTTCGTCTGTGACTGATCGTGGAGTGAATGCCTGGCGCTGTGCTTCACCAGGAAGGTGGCCATCGCAAAGGACATGTCGCAGTCCATGCACTTGTAGGGCTTGTCGGCAAAGCTTTCTGGAGGCAAAATGGTAGACATTAGGAGGAATATTCGACACTAAAGATCATTAACCGAGCTTTAGAGCAATAATACGTTCAAGGAAGAGGATAAATAAGAAGATTTCACATAGCGAATCATTGATATTTTTTGCAGGAAGGATCTCTTATGGGAATGGATAAATATTGCACAAAATGCTTCAAAAGAATGAAAAATAATGGTAAACAAATTTCAAATTTCACGTTGGGTCAGGGGGAGATGAAGCTACACTGTATAAAACCAACTCACTATTTCCTTCCATAATGAAGCTGGCCCTCTTGCGCTGTCTCGAACGTTCGTTCTGGAACCAGATTTTGATGACAGCTGCGTCAAGTCCGATGAGCTTAGCCAGTATGCGGAACATGGCAGGCTCCGGGAAGTTGCAGTGCGTGAAGTGCTGGTAGAGGATGCGGTGCTGTGTCTCTGAGAACACCGTCGTCCGGCGCCGCTGAGGTCTGCCACCAGACGTCGTAGTCGTCGTCGTGGCTGAGCAACTGCTGCCGTTCGCTTTGCCTGGGCATAATAATCGATTAAGAATTGAAATAATGAATATTATAAGCAATATTTTCGAACTAATTTCGAACTACAAACGAATTTTTTAACTTAAAGTTTAGCGTAGTAAGTTTTTTATGTAATGTTTTGACAATCCAGTATTTGTATTATTGTTATTGTATTATTCCATTACGAAAGCGAAGATCCTATAGAATATCACTCAAATCAGTATTGAATATGAAAATTAAGGAGAGAACCTTAGAAAAATAAACATACGTATGTATAAAACAAGAAACAATAACTATATATATGAGTAGATAATTCATCTAAGAATGGTTATAATTAATAATACTAACCGGCCTGCGCATCGAAATCCAAGCCGTCTCTACTGCCATCTCGCTGACAATTCTGATCGTGCACGGAGTTGTTATTTTTGTTGATCAATTGACTGAGCAAAGCTGAGAAAATTTTTTCTTTGAATGCACCAGAGGAGATATGAGTGCCAGCATCAGTGCTAGGAGGCTCGAGTCCTGCAGGATTATTTTCTGTTTCAGGTGTTGTGTGCGCGGCGTTCAGGAGGATATTTGCGCTTAGGAGGGACTTTATGAGCGCGTTAGCTGGCAAGCCTCCTACAGCTCCTGCTAGGAACGGTAACAGAGCTAAAGAGTTACTCGTGTCGGCATCACTGTTATCTGATTCAGTAGTTGCCGGACCCTCATTAGTGCTTTGGTTAGCTAAGATTTTAAGCAAATTTTGATGGAAGCTGAGCATTAATTGCTGCCTTGGAGCGTGTACCGAAATTTCTGGACCTGTGTCTGAGGACAAGTTCATGCCGGAAGACTCTTCGTCTTCTTGTGATGTTGCTCGGCTGGACAAGTCTATGGGTTGGGAACTTGAGGCAGGCTCAATTTTTGGTTTGCATTTGATGGGATAAATTGTAAGATTCCCAAATTTGAGTTGGTTAGATTCGTCATTGTCTAAAATCATTTCATTTTTGATACCCAAAGAAGGTTCTTGTTGTCGACGAATCGTCAGATCAGGGCTGCTGGAGATTATTTCTCCCGTGTTGTTGCCGCTGACACCAGCATAATATTTCGAAAGTTTGTGCAAAACTTGATTTTGTTCGTGCTTTTGGTGTTGCTTGATTTGATTTAGTAACGCTTGTTGCAACAGTTGATTCCTAACAGCAGGGATGATTTGTTCCGTTGACGGTTTATGAGAGCCTTCGGCAGCTGTTTCCCCGTCGTCCTCGCAGAATTCTCTTTGATCACCCGAAAGTAATTCTGCCTTCTCGTCGTCCAAATCCACTTCTTCGGTAGAATCATGTTCCGTATCGCCATTGAGTTCGTGTTGATAAGAGCCCGACATCTCCCTGGAATGTTGGGCGTTGACTTTGCTCATTTGATGAAGAGCAGCAATCAACGGCAAAGAACGAGCGAACATCGGTACTGAGTCAGCATCTAACGCGGTCGCTGCTGAAATCGGAAGCATGGTTACCCTGGCTTGGATTTTTGCACCTTTCACTACAGTCGAGTTGTCGCAAAGGTCGCCAGCTTTCTCGTCCAATGAATCCTGTTGCTGGTCAGCAGTACCAGAAGATTCACCAGTTGGAGTCGAATTAATGGAATTCGACTGCACTTCTAAAGTGTCGGCCAACGACCGATTGTTTTCCAAGTGGTCTTGCAAGGGTCTAGGTTTGTGCAAGTCTATTGGTTGACTTAATGTAGCCTCGGTTCCGGAACTGGATGCATGCACAAGACACTGCTCAGCCAAAATTTTGAGGCCCTCGATGTCTTCACTTGGTCTATGAGCCATAAATTCGGGAGCATCTGGGAACCGGTCGCTTGATTCAAAACTCACAGGAGAACCGAAGCCAGTATAAGCGGGCACTGGGACTACACTGGGGTTCGGTATCGAAGCATCAGCGGATAATTCAGTGTTTTTATCGGTTGCGGATTGCCCATCGCCAACATACGATAAAAATTTCAAAGCCGGTAATTTAGGAATATTCAAAACAGTCGTCATAAGGGATCTTGAAGAACTTTTACTGTCGGCTTGCATGTCCAGCTTAGGTACGTGAGTATGCAGATGTGGAACTCCAGAGGAAGGTTCCTGAGGGCCATCACATAAATCAACCACTTCGACTTCAGATCCGTCCTCTGCATCAGCCGAGAGATTCCCAGTGTCGATGTCAGCCGCGTCAGCAAAAGCTTGACTCGATACACGATTCAGTTTCATTTTAAGCTCAGATCTTAGTTTTTTGGCGTCAGAGGAACCCCCACACCTTCCATCGACTTGCTTATCCTGCTCTCGACACTTGGCACGGGAATGAGTGGTGAGGAGGTCGGAGTGGGTGAAGGCAGCGTTGCAGTCACTGCAGTTATAGGTCTTTATTTGGTGGTATTCTTTGTGGCGCTTCAGGAACGGCAAGGCAATAAAGGCGGCCGGGCATAGGTCGCAATAGAAGCAGCTGTTCGCATCCGATGCGTTCTTGTACTTTGTACGAGGAGATCCCGCTGTAATAAAAAATTATATTTTACTCGATGCATTTTTCAACACCGTAGGTAACCAAATCTTTTCGGAACATGTGGCATATAAGTGCCGTATGTTTTGGCTCATTTTCACTGAAGAGGCTAAAACATAATATTCTGGAGTTCAGCACATTTTTACATTATATAATTGCAGTAGAGACTATTTTCTAACGCAATGTTTGATCCATAGAATAGCAGAAAAGGGGTAACGACAAAATAGCGCAGTTCTCACAGGGGTATAGTTATTGACTTCGTTCATACAGGCAGTTTATTACGTTAAACGTTCGCCCCACCTACTTAGATGAAGCTAAACCCACCTACTTAGATGAGTTGGACCCACCTACTTAAATGAAGCTAGACCCACCTACTTAGATGAGTTCGACCCACCTACTTAGTTGAAGGTAGACCCACCTACTTAGATGAGTTCGACCAACCTACTTAGATGAGTTCTTAGACCCACCTACTTAGATGAGTTCAACCCACCTACTTAGGTGAAGATCGAGCCAGTTTACCAACAAGAATTTATACCACTAGTTGATCACTAATATTTTATTAGATGATATGTTACTGTTACGCTTGATAGATTTTAGTATTTAGATCTCTAAAAAGTCTTCGCAACTAGCAAAGTCTTTATGTGCTTACGATGCACAAAGTTAAGCAAGGCTCCTGATACAACCAATATACACAGGGTGATTCACGGAAACTTCCTGATTCGAAAGCTCAATAAAAAAGAACTAGTAAAGATATCATTATGATATAAATATTATTTGTAAATACATTACCTGAATTTTTGTATGGCTTTGTTTTAAAGCTGACATCGGACAAATGACGGCCCACATTGGCAATGCATTCACTTAGTCAATTTTTTAAGTTCCGTTCATCTCGCTGAAGAATATTGACGGATATGTTGTTCTTCAAATGAGGTAGGGTCCTTGGCCAGTCATTGTAAAGTGTAAACAATTGATTCAAGATAACCCTATAAAAACTCACACTTTAGCCAAATCAGGGGATCGGGGGCGGCCAAAGAAGGTTACCTCTCAAGGAGATGAGGTCAATATACGCGTCAATATGCTTCAGTGAGTTGAACTGAACTTCAAAAATCGACTAACTGAATGCATTGACAATGCGGGCCGTCATTTGTACAATGACATCTGTAAAACTAAGTGATACAAAAATTCAGGTAATTATTTTTTCTATATAATAATATATTTACAATTTATCTTCTTTGAGTTTTCAAATCAGGAAGTTTCCGTTTCAAGTCTATTGTAATCACAGTAGTTGATACCTTTCGCACGTTTTTATTAATCGTCTCCAATGTCATTCTTATTTGTCGACCTGGTAAATAAAGTTACCATTACTACACAAAATGTTGAATAATATAATAGTGGATGAAGCCTTGCCTTAACTGAAGTTACCGTCACTACACAAAGAGTTCAATAATATAATAGTGAATGAAGCCTTGCCTTAACTGAAGTTACCGTCACTGCACAAAGAGTTCAATAATATAATAGTGAATGAAGCCTTGCCTTAACTGAAGTTACCGTCACTGCACAAAGAGTTCAATAATATAATAGTTGGATCACTACACAAAAAGTTCAACAAAATAATATGATATATAAAGCCTTGCCTTGGCACGCACCAGCCCTAGGGGCGTCAGGTCCTAGCCTCTTCCTGACGGCGGCGCGCTTGTTCTGGAACCACATCTTGATGCTGCGGTAGGGCGCCCCCAGCTGCAGCGAGATGCTGCGCTGCTCTGAGGGCTCGGGGAAGTTGTTGTGCTCGAACGTTGTCTGTAATGGACAGTTGTCTGCAATGGACAGTTGTCTGCAGTGGACAGTTGTCTGCAATGGACAGTTGTCTGCAATGGACAGTTGTCTGCAGTGGACAGTTGTCTGCAATTGACAGTTATCTGCAATGGACAGTTTTGTGACGCGATATCCGGGCACTTAGCGTATTTATTCGGTCACTTAACCGTAAATATTATTACGACGATGAACTTACTTCTTATTTTCAAAATGTAAACTCTTTTAATCAGTGTGTGAATATTAGGGAAAGAAGATTACAAAAGAGGCCTGGCCGAGCAACAATTTAAACATGTCATGATTGTAAAATACTCATTCGGTTAAATATAACTCAGAAATAATTCGCCTTTGAAAATTACTTTTTAATACCATACTTCTATTGAGGCCGGTTTCCCCGATATTGCACATGTACAATGAATTTTTTATTTTATTTTTAAAGGTAAAAAAGTTAATTTTTTTATTTTTTTTTATTCTGTCAATTGATTCATGCATTGTCTCCCACTTTAGGCAAGTGTTCAAAATTTCAGATCGATTGGACAGGCATAAGTATGTTAAATATCGATTTTAACATTTATAGCAGACAAACGAACAAGTGAAGATAAAGAGAAGTGTGGTAAAAAATAAATGAAAAATAATTAAATGAAAATACTTTTTCCAAAAATTTGAATACAGTTTTGAGCTCGAACCTTTTAGCTCGGATGTCCCTATTTGTCTTCGTTCCAATTATTCGATTATTACATGTAAATCGTGAAATACTGCAATCAAAAGATATTGCATATCAAATAAATAACAGGAGCAAACTTTTTTACATCATATAGTATGGATAAATTTGTAACAATTTTAAATCTAGTATTTTTAATTAAACCTTCAATAGAAAGAACATGTAGTAAATAGAGGCATATATATATATAGCTTTTCTAAAATATCACTTTAAACACAGGCACTTAGATATGATTCTCTCACTCGTAAATGTTATGAAGATTTGCATGTTTCACTTCGTTCTCAAATCACTGAGAAAAAATTCAATAAGCCCTAGATATTCATATATAAAACCGAAATTCATAATCTCTTGAGATCGATAACTTTTTGCATGTGAGACGAGGGACATCCTTATAATTAAATAGCATCTAATAATATCAACCTGTAGTAGTTTGTACTGGCGGGGCGTGAAGGCGATGCGACGCCGACGTTGAAAAGACCCCAGGTCAAACTCTGCACAAACAAACACGTCAAGTCATTTTAAATAGACTTTAACCTTATATCTATGGATGCATTGACCGTCACTAGTGCTATTCATTGACCGTCACTAGTGCTATTCATTGACCTTCACTAGTGCTATTCATTGACCGTCACTAGTGCTATTCATTGACCTTCACTAGTGCTATTCATTGACCTGGACAGTTGTCCAAGATTCATTGACCGTCACTAGTGCTATTCATTGACCTTCACCAGTGCTATTCATTGACCGTCACTAGTGCTATTCATTGTCCGTCACTAGTGCTATTCTTATCAATAGACTTCGTAACTAGAGTTACCATCAGTAGACGAAGGAATAATCGCAACGCCACTCCTAAACTGTGATAGGATGAGAATTACATATCAACGCAATTGAAGTGCACTGTAACTACGATTAAAAATAATATATGTTTAAAAATTACTTTTTAAAGACAACACTTCCAAAGAATCCAGTGTCTCCAATCTTACAGATGTACCTACAATGAATTTCTCATCTAATTTTCGAAAATCAAAGAAATTAATTCTTCACTTTTTTTAATGTATAAATTTTTACTATATAATTTTTTTCAAAATTATTTATTCTGTTAATTGATTCATGCATTGCCTCTGACTTCACACACGTGTGCAAAATTTCAGATCAATTAGACAGGTAAAAATGTGTCAAATATCAGTTATAAGATTTTTATAGCTGACAAAATTATTTTTTCAATTTTTTTAATATTAAAAAAAATTTCAAATTTTAAAATCATTTATTTTGACATTTTATTCATGCATTGTCTCCAACTTTACACAAGTGTGCAAAATTTCAGATCGATAGGATAAGTAGAAGTGTATTAAATTTCAATTACAAGATTTGTAGCAGACAGACAAACAAACAGACAAGAAGTGAAGTTAAAGAGAAGTGTTGTAAAAACAGGGACATTGAGAAGAATATTTAGATTGTGCAAAGAAGGTGAATTGTGAGACACATCTCTAATCAGCCTGAAATCTTAATCCTTTTTCAATTAAGCAAACAAAAAACATTGTATTCCGATTTTAGATTGGTTAAAAATGGTTAAAATTGTGTTTCGAATTTGATTTTAGACTGGTTTAGAATGGTTAAAATTGTGTTTCAAACTTTGATTTTAGAATGGATCAGAATGGTTAAAATTGTGTTTCGAATTTCGATAAAGAGTGGTTTAGAATGATTAAAATAAAATTGTGTTTCAATTTTCGATTTTAGAATGGTTAAAATTGTGTTTCGAATTTCGATTTTAGAATGGTTTAGAATGGTTAAAATTGTGTTTCGCATTTCGACTTTAGAATGGTTAGAAAATGGTTAAAATTGTGTTTGGAATTTCGATTTTAGAATGGTTAAGAATGGTTAAAATTGTGCTTCGAACTTCGATTTTAGAATGGTTAAAAAATGGTTAAAATTGTTTCGAATTTCGATTTCAGAATTGTTCAGAATGGTTAGAATTGTGTTTTGAATTTCGATTGTAGAATGGTTCAGAATGGTTACAATTGTGTTTCGAATTTCGATTTTAGAATGGTTAAAATTGTTATTCGAATTTCGATTTTAGAATGGTTTAGAATTGTTAAAATTGAGTTTCGAATTTCGATTTTAGATTGGTTTCGAATGGTTAAAATTGTGTTTCGGATTCCGATTTTCGAATGGTGTTGAATGGTTAGAATTGTGTTTAAAAAATTTCGATTTTAGAATGGTTAAAATTGTGTTTCGATTCTGGAATGGTTAAAATTGAAGAGAGCCGCATTTATAGTCCAGCACAGGTGTACAAACCTCCGATAAAATCGATCAATCATCTATCAAGTTGTGGGATACGTTAATTTGCTAGAGGGTGCTACCAAAATATGAGCTCACTATGATCAAAATAATATTTGGTATATATCAACTTCCCGGTATAGAGAGATACGCTACAAAAGTACTCCATTAAGAAAGCAAAAACAGCAGCAGGTTTTTACATCGTTATTTGAAATGAAATTCAAGCACAGTGTTGCATGACACTAATCATTCACTAGTTATTTTTACTAAAACTAAGGCTCGGTAGGCCATGACATAAAGCATTCCCCAAATTTCTTGAAAAATTATGCATGGTGTTTCGTGAAATAAAGCATTCACTGGTTTTTCTGCAGCTAATATTTAAGCTCGTTGTTGTATGACATGAATCATTCACTATATTATTTTTAATTAAATTTAGACCCATTGTTGTATGAAATAAATCCTTGAAAAGGTCTACGGACTCGACTGCTTACAATAAAGATTTTATTATTGTAATTCAAGTTAAATTGTGAAAGTATTGAGAGAATACTTTCAATTACTTGAACGTTCCGTCACTCATGAATCCATTTAAATCTATACCAGATGTGGATCTCATTAGCCGATCGAAATAAAATTGACAATTAAACTCGAAATCCGTTTCATTATTATTTTAATTCCTAGTTATCTTCTGCTCCTAAATCTGACATTCGCCAACCACATTAGACTTGCTGTATAATAGTAAAATATGTACAGAAGTCTTAACACCTGGCCCTCACCGTGCAGGTGGTGACTCATAATGAACTACAACATTTTTATCATAATGCAAGTATAAATGAAAAACTGGATTTTTCAAGGCCGAATTATTCTGAACAGAATGCAATGTGAAGCGGATTTTATTATCCCCATGACATTTTTTTGCTACGAATGTTTCATTTTTCAGCGCATCTGTCAGATGTTCGATGTCTGGAATTTCGCATGAGTGACTATTTGTAATTTTTATTAATTTGAGATATCATGATCCAGCATCTAGCGAATTAAAAGCGTACCTATGAAAAGCGTTAAACCATTCATGGACTGTTACATTAACGGCATTAAAAGCTCCATTGCACGGTACGTGTATGAAATAAAGGGAACTTTTGAATCATAAAGATGAAACAAATGCACTCACACCAATCTCTACTAATATTCCGAAGAGGCAAAATATGGATGGAGTTAGCATAAGCGGCCGACATTGCTAACAGTTGCATATAGTGACCAAAACGAGAACTGCTATAGATGATTAAAATTTCTTCCCTAGTTGAAGCTTTCGGTTGGTAAAGATCGTGAGTGAGCAGCTGTGGCACAGATGCTAGATGAAGGCTCGCAAATAATCAATATGAAAGCGGCCATTGGACGAAGCCTCCCTGCAACACTTGCGCATCTGTCACGCTGACTTTGCAGCTGTACACCTGGGCCAGCGAGATGACCGTGTACCGCATGCACGTACCTGGTCAAGTAGAGACCAGGGCCTATAACTTCAAAAAAAGTTAAGAGAGCGCAAGTTCATCAGCCAATCATTGACGGCCTTTCAAGCAAAATCCACCAGTCATAGACAAGAAAATAGAGCGTAAGTACTTACGTTCCGTAAGTACTTACGCTCCGTAAGTACTTACGCTCTATTTTCTTGCCTATGATTGGTGGATTTTGCTTGAAAGGCCGTCAATGATTGGCTGATGAACTTACGCTCTCTTAACTTTTCTTGAAAGTATAAGACCAGATCGTGTACATTTCTTTTCCATGCTCAGAGAGATTAAAACCCGGATCATGACGCAGTCGTTATGGCGTTACATGAAAACATCGGGCTAGCAGTGGACCGAGTGGTCCGTGAACCCTACTGCTGTTGATGCACTAAATCTGAACTTCCAAAAGATGATGATGTCTGTACTTCCAAAAGTACAATTGTAAGAACTATAACCCACATAAGTTAATTAAGCGTAGCCAGCACAGGAGAACTGAGAATTTTTTCGGGGGTTGGCACCAGAGATTAGTTACGTATGAAATACTTCTTGTGCAGCTCAGCTAAGCTCAAATGACGCCAACTTATCGAATCTGTTCTCTAAAGCTTTATGTAACCGGTTAAGCAGCATGCGGACCTCCGTTGAGAATCGCACTGAAGACCGGACTGAACAAAGGCTAACGGACAATGCTAACTAAGTTAATAACGTCCACTTACAATATTATACAGGTGATCCGATGAAGAAATATAGAAGTGAATGTACTGAATAACTAATGCAGTGTTTGGGATATCTACACGAAGAACTCCTATGAGTACGACAATAAATGGGAATCCGACCAACTAAAAAATCAATTCTAGCCCAGAATCTCAAAGACGCAAATACAAATATTTCATAAGAAACATTTGCAAAAATAATCAGAACTCTACATCCCAGCAGCTGCGCTGTAAAAAACAAAAATTGGAAGTTGCAAACCTTGCAGGTGCATCATGAATGCCAAGTTTCAGCAGCAGCAACGGTTACCAACATCCCATGAGTAAAAAAAGGCTAAAACATTTTCTCAGCATACTCGCTACGCGTTATAACGTTCTCGATCGAAGCATGAGTTGTTTACTTAAACCTTATGGCATATTTCTAGAATAGGGCTCCGAGAAATAGATCTTAAGTGTCATTGCAGAAATGATATTTCATTCCGAATGACTTAACACACATTACATGGCAGAAAGACGCATGCTGGCAATATAAGGTCGGAGTAGAACATTAGTATATGTTGGGAATTGATTTACCCATCTTTCGAAGTGAATGCGAAACTCCTAAAATGTAACAATTTTACAAACTATAATGGTAAGTGGAAAAATTATAAAATGTTAACTATTGAAAATAATTTCTTGAAAACAAGTACATTCAACTCTGTAGCGATATCTATATATGGAACCACCAGCCACTGCAATGAGGTTATAGGCCTTGTTTTCGCTAAATTTATATCAGATATCAAGACTTAAAAACGTCATAAATAGTCAATGAAAGTATTTAATTTAAGACGGAAATGTCTTAAATCACTGATACACATAACTGAACTTTAACCCCACATGAACGGCTGGACTTATAGGTACTTCTGAATCCATCGATAATTGTTTTCAGTATAATATAGCTAAAGACTGCTTTGTAAATTCATCATTGCTTTTTAATTTCAAATGAGTTGCCGCAGAGACAATTAATAGCACAACACTTAAATTTAAAATTAAACATTCGCGATACAGATTATATGTGTGTTTATTATCGATTTTTAGGTATAGAGCAGTAGTCTGCTTCAGTTTAATAAACTGTGAATTCAGAGAGAGACGGGAATTTTATAGTACCATAGGAGTAGTTAGATGAGCTTAGAATTATCGCTCCAAAACGTAATTAAAAATAAAAATTATTCAAAGCAGAAAAAATACTAAAAAAACCCTGTTCAATCAATCACGTGCTACGAGAAAATCACATGCTCGGAGAAAACATTTCATCGACAACTTTAGAGGAGCAAATAGGCAACCTAGTTCTATATTCATCATTAACAAGCATCAGACGAAGTTGATCACCTTTGTTACCTTCAATGTTAATAAACATGAAAAAACGAGTTATGCGCAACTGTTTTCGTCACGATAAGTATGAATCCCAGCCATGAATCCCACGACGTATTGTATTCGTCGTTAGCCTACTTTTTACAGTCGATGAATTTCGTCATTTAAATCATGTGACTATTCCAACAGCTCACCAATTATGTATTCACCATGCAGCATGAATATCATACTAGCATATAAATAACTAACCTGTATTGTCGCTATCCTCGAGTTTCATCTTCAGCAAGCGTAACGACTTGGATTGAGCGCTGCTTGGTTTGCCGTAATCCGAATCGCTCAGGTTTTCAGCACCATCATCAGGCAGCAGCTGCTGCTGCTCCTTGCCTTCTTGTAACATGTTCAGCAGGCTTGCTACAGACTTCAGCTGAGCGTCTCCACTCAGAAGTTTCTCTGTATCAGCTGCCAAATTGTGTGCATCGGAATCATCCTCACACGATTTTGAATCAATTTCATCCTCTTCTTCCTCGTTTCTTGGTTGATAGTTAAAATCGACGCAGAACCCAGACCTGTCACTGGCTGTTCCGGTTCTGTCGTTCCCGGAATCGGATCCTTCGTCTGACGCGCCACTAGCTGTGACGCAGCCGGTGGAGGTATTGTTCTTGGCCTTCTTGTTATTTCCATTGAACAATTGTGGCCTGGGGCGACAGTCCGCACGAGTAGGCAAGATCTGTTCCGAAGATGCCGTATTTCTGCTTGTTTGGAGACTAACGAGCACAGAAGAATGAACTGGAGCGTCAGGGTTAACATTCAGACACGAGCTCAAACCAGCAGGCTTAGGTGGAGGGTAAGCATCAATATTCAGTTGATCACTGTTCTTTTGACGATGGAGAAAACCATTTTCATTGGATGAGTCTTCGAGACGCTGAGACCATGAGGTAGTGTGCGATGAGCTAGTGACGACATTCGACGACAATCTAAATTTTCGGGTAGCCTGAAAAATATGATTTTAAATCTATGAATACAAAGATTTCACATTAAAGATATCATACATATCTTGATTTGATTTGCCATGTTTAACTAAAAATCGACCTTTAATCAATATCTTAGAACATGAGTATGTGATTAAAAGCAATTGAATATAATGATTACGTCACTCACTTCTTCAGAGGCCGCCGGAACAGGAGCGGACCTCGTGAGCCGCTCGTCATCCGAGGTCAAGCATGCATCGACACTTTTTGTGCGATTATCTCCACATAAATCCCGATGATCTTCGTTGCTGAATGAAATATTATTTGATGTGACCCAATTAGTGTAGCTCGCTGAAGCTGGAAGTTCAGTCAGAGTGAAATTATCAGTGCTAGTGTGAACAAAATTCGATGCAGGACTAGAAACAGTTTTTGTTATGGCACTGACATGACTATCGACAACTACTGATGAGGGAAGGGCAGTTGATGCAACCGTAATCGCTTTTTGACTAGCAATCGATGAATTTACAAAAGAATTGAGTATAGGATGCTGGAGGCCGCCAGCAACACTGAACGACGCGATGTTAGTCGATGGTTGTGCGACAACCGGAGTCGTCAATACAACATTAGAGCTGGTGCACATATTGTGATGTGCTGCACCAGGTTGGCCAGCTCGTAAACTAGATGAGTAATCGATCATTACTGGAGTTTCAGACACCAAAGAAGTTTGTATGAACGGCTTTAATAAAAGCGGAGGGTTAGATGTATTTATTTGTTGAGTGGCCATAGATTCAGGTGACGTCAGTAATAAAGACTGAGTTCCCTCTGATGTAACGATGTTTATAACACCAGAAGCGGAGTCGGAGAAAACTTGTTTTGAGTTACTAGCGATGGTCTGACTAACTCCAGCACAAACAGATAGAGGTTGTCCCACGTCCGACTGAATGGAACTATCAATTTGGTCGCCAGCTTCTATTTCGTCCAAAATCGAATACTGTTCACTGAGATTCACAGCATCGTCTTCTTCGATGTGCAATTGCACTTCTCTTTCGCCGGAGAAATGCGCGGGTACTTCGCCCGAGAAACTTACTACTGGAACGTGAGTTTGAGGAAAATCCACAGTTGAGATAGGTTTACGCTGAATAAAAAGCTGTCCGAGAGGCGGAGGGGAAGAAATAGGAGATATATTTTTGACGGTCGTGGGTGACACATTCACCATAAAGACGTCATTGTTAACAAGAGAAATGCTTGACTGCGGTTGAGGACACACTTGACTGACCGGGCTAGCGGAAGGCACGCTCTGTGATGCTGAACCCCGTCTTGAGGTATTAATCCGAATTTTTTTATTGGTGCTTGATGACGGATAATCCGTGGACATCAATGGTCTTTTTGGACTATCATAGATAATCGTAGATGTAGTCGATGCTGCGGTGGCAGCTCTTTCATTACTAATTTCAATCCCAGTTTCTTGTATACCATATACACTTGTCGCGGGAGGTAATACCAACGTGTCAGGAGCAATCGGAACAGACTCCTGCCGGCCGCTTGTCCTGAGTTCTGACGCTTCATCGTTGGCAGGTTCTTCATTCCAAACGTGTTCTCCGTCAGTCGGATCTTGGCTGTTTCCTGCTACCAGAACAGGAGTTGTCTTCGTAGCCTGGGCTTTTGATGCCCGCTTGTAGCGGCTCGTAGTGTAAAGACGCTTTCGGCGACGGCCTCGCTTCGCCATAATTCAGTTTATTACAAAACCTACTTCGGTAACAACGCAAAAAAAATATTAATGTTTCTGTAAGATTATTAGTGCAGTGAAATGACCATTCTATAAAGCTCATTATCCTAGGAATATCTGTAATACCTGGAAAGAAAAAAGTTTAATGTTTCTAGATGATACTTCAAATTTTAAATTCTAATTAATGTAGTCAAAATTGAAAATACTATTTTTGAATTACCATTTTAAATGTAGTCTACCGTTCAAAGAGGAGTTTGAGAAAATAAATCAATACAAATACAAAAAATTTAGAATTTAATACGAATTTGGAGCATAAAATTATAACTTGTAGCAGCATATGTAAAATGTCACTTTCAATGGAAAACGAATCAAAATTGCCGTAATATACAAAATTCCTTTGCTTATGTTTTCACTATAAAATGATAGCAATAAACTACTAGTGGTTTAAACTCGAGAATTTTCAGTAAAAATTAAGAGATTGATCCGCTGAAGATTGAGATAAAATAATTGAAATTGTTTACGATATCAGAATAATTGAAATGGTTCATTAAAATGGTTCTTTGGAACCATCTTCCGCGATAAGAAATCAAATATGAATTTACGGTCGTTCAGCATCCACCGAATCACTTCTGCATCTCCTCTAGATATATACATTTTAACCGCCTCCTGTTCTCAGGGGTCGTAGGCAAATGATTTAAACTGAACGACCACATTTAAACTGAATCTGAACGGACTTGATTTATAAGAATGCAATGCTAAACTCAGCTATTTATATGAATTTGCGTTCACTGAATTAAAACATATATATTTGAAAATATGGTGTGATGCTATTTAATATACAATTGATTGTTTATGAAGAATGCAACAGCAATATGTTATGGAAAGTCAATTCAAGATCTTAAAGAAGGTGGCTTCGAGAGAAGAGCGAACACGTCAACATAATAAGTGAATTTCAAATCAAAACATTGTTGAAATGTTAAGCAATAAAATGGTGAACAAAGAGTGAATTAAGTGCCAATAATTTCTTTGATGCTGAGGCGTATATAAAGACAGGATTAGCAGCAGTCTCATTCAACTAATTGACATCTGACAAAGACCGAAAAGACAAAAAAAAATAAATTAATAAAGACTTTGAAATTGTTTTTGACTGAAATAAATAGAATACCTACACTTTTTACGGCAATACCAAATTTACACTCCACACGAAATGTGTGATTTTTCATCAAATTTTAAAATACATTCTAATGCAAGAACCAGAAATGTAACACCGTCAGTTCGCGGAGATAGAAAATATTCTCTATACGTAGCCAATAACAGCGCTATGTGAGACAATAAATTAATTAATTATTCAGCAAAGGGAGCGACAATCAAGGAAATATTAACCGTATGCAGAAAATTGGATAATACAAAAAGCCATCAATTACAATTATGAGTGCAGCTGATGGAACATCACGGGGCCAACATATCCTGATATAAAAAAGCATAGCGCCTTTTTCCAAATATGAGAAAATGCCCTAAAAATTCCAGTGGATATTTTGTAGCGTATTACTTAATTGGTTTCGATCCTCCTTACGCTCGTCACATTCCAAATTCTTTACGAGGTCGCGAGCGCAACGATCGTATTATTTCGGCAAAGAAATGCAAAGCCTTCAATTTTGTACGTCACGCAGCGAATTATTTCACAAACAATCTATATTCCGATACTTAACTTTATCTAGAGCAGCACCGAGAAAGAAATAGATGCTGATTTGACAAAAAATTATACATCCATCGCTCAATTCCAAGAACAGATGCGAAGAAAACGGAAACAAAAGCCATTAATAATCCTTGAATTCTAAACTTCCGAACTCAAGATGATCAAGAACTTTCCACACACTGATACATATAATTTAAAAGGAGAATATTGCATTTTAAATTCCGCAGATTTACTTTACAATTTTATTATTTGCAAGATCAAATGTTTACCACTCGCTGTTCACCTCAAGTAAATGAAAATCTAATTTGTATTTGTTATTAAACTTTCGTAATTTAAACACAATTAATGTTTAAAAGGAGAATATTACATTCTTAATTTTGCAGATTTACTTTACAATTGCATTATCTGCACGAACAAAGGTTTACCTCTCGCTCTACACCTTAAGTAAATGAAACTCTAATCTGTGTATATTTTTTCGTAATTGAAACACAATTACCGATTTTTTTGACAGTACAGCAGCAGTGCACTCTATAACATTATATACTGACTAGGACAAACAACCATTAAAAATTGCTAACTGAATGTAATCCTACGTATTACACATTTCATGACAGACTTAATTACTTTAACACGCTAATATTGAAACATGATGACACCCTTTAATACGTCTGCGCAAGCCTCCGCAAGAATAATAGAGCAAGCAAGAGGCGCCGTTCTTTCTCAAGTGAGAATCAGAAGTAAAATTCCGCATACATTTTTACTATTGAAAGATTCTTATGCACTAAATGTCTCAGCATTTTCATGAAAATCAAAAGTTGGTAAGCCTTATAAAATAATTGGTTGAAAGAAAAAAGTGGAATTTATATAATTCCTTAAAATTTATCCTATCTGCAATAATACCAAAACTCGAAATCTTTCTTGAATAAGTACAGAGTAATGCGTGTAATTAAACTGTGACGCCGCAACTGATGGATTGCACGGCAATGAACTTAATTACTGTGGTAAAACCCTTTAATAATGATTCATTTTTAGGCTTCTCTCAATTTTACGCCTCTGGACATATGTGTTTAAGAGGAAACATTATACAACTTACACACTATAATGAGGCGGTAGCGTTTCGAAACCTCATAGAATTTTCTTGCCAATCAACTTAAAAGAACAGAATTAATTTTTTTCAAACATTCTTCGATTTTAATTCGAAAACGTTAGTGTTGTTAACAACCAACCGCAGTTTTTTGAACGGTTTATTTTTAGCAGAGCTCACCATGCTGCTTGACAAAATATAAGCAATCATTTACACAAGCAGCACGAATCCAATGCTTTCAGTGTTTCACTGTACTGCAAGTGAAACCGTCTTCGTTATCTAAGTTTTCAAGACATCGAATGATAAGGCAGAACTATGTCTGAGGTTTCTTTGACAGATACAATGCACAATTTCAAAACACTTTTCCTATGAACTGCTGTCAGAAACTACCCCACAAAACAATCTACAAACAGCAAAGTAAATGCACTTTAGAAAATGGAAATCGCTATTTAAATTTGTTGGATCGTGCGGAAGGAAATTAGTTCGTAGGTCGTACGTGATTAAGAACTCAGATAGGTACGTCTGATGACTGATGAGTGCTAACTAATGCATTGGAATATGAGAACAAGCCTCGTGTTCCTTGCCAATGATCATCGAAAATATTAGATTAACAAAAAATTAGGTTAACAATTAGGTAACAACAGTCATCAATGATTTAAACACATTTCATAATCCAGGCTTTTTTGCCGTTCCTTCCAAATTAGTGGGAATTAATGGGAATTAATCGTGAATTCATGACCGTCCTTCCGTTTATGACGTCATATTTAAGCAGGTAAAACTCAGAAAAACGGATGCGAACTAAAACCGATAAATCGATTGAAATGAGACTGAACGGATTTGTTATCGAGCTACTTTTTCTTTCAAAGTTTTTCACTTAACTGGATGGTAATTAAATTGCTGCATTTGGCCCCGCACTGATTTTTTGTTCCGTGCAGAGATATAATTTGTTCTGTTCTAAATAAATTCAGTATTGTTGCAATGAAGACAGTTTTACAGGAGAAAACGATAAAGCACGCTAAATTTATAAAGCACGCTAACAATACAAATTGTAATGCGGGAATCATTCTTCCTTCAAGTCTTCTATTTCCCCTTTATGAAAGAGCAGACTATCCTAAAAGCATCCTTTGCCTATTATAAAACAGAATTGAAAATGAAATCATCATAATGTCAATAGGTAGTTTGGGTTATCGTTCGCCCACTTCGAGGAACTGTGGCCCAAATGTGTGCCGGAACCAATGTTGCAATGCCTCTCGACGTTGGCTAGAAATGCATTATCTGGTAAAGAAAGAATATGATGAAAGCCTTTCTCTCCCACTAGTCATTTAAAGTAAAATTTAAATACAGGAGAGTGTGGTTGATCTTATAAAGGTCTGTCTTACTGCCCTCACAAGGACAAGAGAACGGAGAGGTTACCGTAGCAATGCCACCGCAACCAACGACCAGGTATAAATACCTCACTCTTTAAAAATTCGCTGATATCTCCTCCTGCCTCTTTAAAAACACCGCCCAGCCGGGATCAGTCATAACTTTCAGCACCTATGTACATTGTTTTACGTTTTTGACGCTTGCACATGTGATAAGTATTGCTGAGTAAAGAAGGGAACGATAATCACCACGAGCGGAGGAGCGGCAGTTTCATACGACCGAACAAGCTAGAGCAACTGAGTAGTCAAGGCACAATTACGGCAAACCACTCGGTATCGGTCGAACGAAGCATTTTGAAACGTGCTGACGCTACTTAGTCGTTTCTCCCAATATCACTGCTCTTGTATCACTCACCTAATTTATATGTGTTTCATAATTATTGAATGTCTTTTCTTAACAAAATTCATATATTTTATAATAATATAATGTTTTTTATTGTCTCTTTTTCCCCGATTCCACTGGTATCGTTCGTTTGGACTCGCTAACCACCCATACAGTTTGGGATCGTTCTCGGATTGGCCATAACTAGTTTTGCCGCGTGCGCACTACATCGTGGCATTTGTGCACCTGCGCTCTCCTGAACTCTCTTCTCCTCCTTCATTATACTTTCATTGCTCACAGAACACTTCTTTAGTGCTTCGGTCGCTTCCGATCAATAACGCCAAGCCTAACAGCTTCTCTTATCTCGGCATAACGATTCTCTGAAGGCGGAGGTCATAATTTTAGTTTCAGAAGATAACCTGTACAATGACGTTGAGAAGAAGATGCATGATAGTTCCGAAGCGTGATTGGTGGATAAGTTTAGCCCGACATGATGCACGCTGAGAGCCGTGCCTGCCGCTATCGTGGTGTTCAGTCGGGGCAACGCACCCTACCCCAAGTCACTATGTCTGTCTATCTCTGCCCGGATGCTGCCTTTAGTCATGAATTTTGAGCTTTTACACTTTTTGCGTGTAATGTTGAGAGTCGCGAATACTATATAAACTAAAAAGTATAAAGATTGAACTGTTCTTCTTACAACAACATCGTAGAAGCACTGTTACATTATTAAAACACCATGGTAGCTTCACAGAACAGGTTTTTGGAGCTTAGTTTGCTTTCAGAGTGGAATGTCGTCTTGAATGTCACTCGAGCATTTCTCACTGGGCTCACGGCTGCATCTTCAACTCTAACAACAGCAATTTTGCAACCTCTTAGTCTTCAACCTGTAGCCTGCCGAAAATTCAAGTATATAAATCAAGTAAAAAGGACATTGTTTTTGAGACCATCCCTAGAGAATGTCATTAAAATGTATTCTAACACGTGGTCACAGAAAGATCATTCCTCACATCCATCGGCAATCGTTTAATTTTTTATTTGCGCGCTTATTTTACTGTCCTAACTCGCGAGAGAACTCATTCGCGCCTTTATTTTATTCAAATAACTGAAATTAGGTACATGGAACTGCTATGTAACTAATTGCGAGGAAGAGTATTTGGAAAGTATTAGACGACTCAAGTCAAGTCGCAGTTTAGTAGTGATGAGGCAAAGAATTAATTAAACGACCTCATTCTTTACTCTGCATAGTTAAGCAAAGAAATAGTCAAGAAATGAGTCTTCAGTAATCAGTATTTAGACTTCCTTTCTGTTCTTTCATTTCTGTGAATTTATCTAAAACTATTACAGTTATATGAAAATATTTTCATAAATCCTCATTAATTTGGATTTGAATCATATATTGCCTGCATAAGGAGTTATTCTCTCTGTAAATTATATAAATATACTTAATTGATGTAAACAGGGCCAACAAACTCTTGATTATCATAAGGATACAAAAAAAATATAACTCAGTACTCACTGCAGTGAGTGACAGAGAGCGCATTTTCTCGTCGACGAAAACTTGAGGTGACGGACGGACGGACAGACAGACGGACATGGCGAGCACAATAGTGCATTTTTTCCATAAGTGAGGAAATGCGCTAAAAATGAACGATCGGCAACTATTCGAGGCCGTCTGGAGAGCTGATTTTAGTTGACATTTGTCATAAAATTTCGATTTGAAATATCTAAGCTATACAGCTATTAATAATGTATATCATTACTTAATTCTAAATTTGGACTATTCCTTTCGAAGGAGTAAAGCTTATTATATTCACGGGGAGACAGATGCTCATGACCAACGTGCATCCATTGCCTGATTGCGCTATAGCTATTCCATTTATATGACGTAATCCAGTGGCGTCACTAGTCTAATTTTGAAGGAAACTCAGACGACCTGACATGTTCTCAACATTTCTAGAATAATTTTCTTGCTCACTTATCACAATTAATATTTTTTCTAAAAATGTGCTGATAAATTCAATATAATGTAAACTGAATGTGAATGTATTGTTAATGCTGTAAATATACAGTACATCCCGCGTTTGTTGTTGTAGGCACTGTACTAAAGATGCGATGGTGTTTAAGAAATTAAACGTTCGCTAATGTCCTGCATATCTCCTAGGGGCTTGACTCCCCTTTCCCTTAAAACTAACTAAGTGACGCCCCCCATATAATCGTTAACTTTAAATGGGTGTTAAAGGATTTGTTAGATAGCGATTTTGAATAAGTACTTGCAAGAATTTGTCTCGTGCTTAACTTACTCTAAAGTGGAGGTTAAGCTAGAGTTGAACAGCCCAAAACAACTGCTGCATAACGACTTCTTGAACTGATGTTCCATAGCAGACTAGAATAGAATAGAATAGAAGTGTCGGCGTTGAAGACATAGGCCCATGGCCTGTTGCCGATTCTTGAACTTTTCGTGACTTGATTCACAAGGGATCCGGCCTTTGTTGCTGGACTTATTGCCTGCTCCGTAATTTGCTAGGCATTTTAAGACTGAACATATGCTCCTGCATAGCTTCGTCTAGTCTGTTTTTGAAGATGTTAACTGACTAACTAGACTCGTGCGTAACGGAATAATTTTCTCGAAACGAACCGGGACAACCGGGACGAGACAAGAAATTACCGGGAAACAAATAACTGGACACTGGATAATATTTGTCCCGCAATAAACGTATGAACAGGGACAAGACTTGTGTCTCGGTAATCATGAAACGATACGAGATTCAAAACGAGACGTGACGTAACGAGACGAGACATGTCTTAAATTTTCAAGGCAAACAAGATATTCCTTACTACACTAAACAAAACGAAACATTCCGAACGGGCGGTTAAGGAAATACAAAGTTAACCCTTGATTGTTAATGAGCTGTTGCCAGTTATGGACAGATTCGGCGACATTTCGCTGCCAAACTAATTCGGCAGATAAATTAATGGGTAGGCTAGGCAATGTATTGGTATTGCTGAATATTTGGTGAATGATGTTGCTATTGAGCTTTTAATCGCGCATGACGAGAACCATGCGAGTTCAGAGCGCCTATAATGGTATCATCACGAGTCGGTGACGCGACGTCGCTCGGTCAGCCACTTTTAGCCTGTGGATGGGCTTTCTCAAGCCCTGCAAGATGCCAGGAATCAGAAGTCACAACTGGAAATATTTTAAGGAGCAAACAGGCAAGAACTATGATGGCCGGGGTACAAACAAGGCCAATAGTCGGTGCAAACGTTTTGGCGATATATACAAGCTGAATGATGGCAACACATCGGGCATGCGTTGACACCTTTTTTTATGCAGACGCTGGTTAGTTCTTAGGCTGAAAAAACCTAATGTCGGCCAAAATAGAGACTCTGATGTGACATTAGACGAACTTGATAACATTTGCAATGAAGATGGGGCTTCAATGAATTTTAGAAGTCGAGACTTACAGGAGAATAGTAAACGAGTACGTCGGAAGTTTTGATGTCGGTCAACAAAAGCCAAAATTTACATCCCAGTGAAGGATTGAAGAAAGTGTATGCCATACTGTAGGCTACCGCAGATGAACGTGATTGGTTCCAACCAATAAGTAGAGAACGCACCACTTTATGTTCTCTGAACTTGCTCGCTTAACTTCTCTGTCATTTCATTTTAAACCAAAGATTATTTAAAACAGAAGCAGAATTGTTTCCCTGGTAGATGACTCGTGAAAACTCGTTGGCTTTATTGAGTAGGCTCACAATGGGCAGCTACTGGCCGCTACTAGCTATTAATTAACCCCTCAAGCAGACAGTACCCCTGTGCACGAAGCCACTGCCTGGTAATTAGTGACGATTAGTACTACTGATCGTAGTGTCAATCGAAAACGAAGCCACGCCAAAATTTGCGTCGATTCCTACCGCGGAGTTTGGCCATCAATAAAATATATTTTATATTTCATGCAGATTCATTCAGAACTGAGGGACTTTTGAGCTGTTCAGTTGTGTATTTTTTCGTTTCAATAAAAAACATAATGACATTAAAATCTGTAATAATTCCTGCCGCTACGCATATCTAACAATTAGTTATATTTTCAATTTTACCCTGACCCTCCAAATTTGCTAGATAGGCAATAGCGATGTCATTTTACATAGTAATACGCTTGGAACGTTGTTAACAGACAAAATGTTGATAAGATAATGTCTAAAACAATTTATTATACTAATTTCATATAAATAATAATCATATTAAGGATCAACTAGTACGTCTCGTTATAAAAAAAAATAAATTCCGTGAAATATTGAAACTCCTAATTTAACCGGGCGTCTTGTCTGGGCATTGTCCCGGAATTCCCACTGAGTGCTGAAAAATTTCTCGGTTTTTATTAATAATAACCGTGACAAACCCTGTTGTCTGGTCTCGAATAGAAAAAGAACCAAACACAGAAGTCTGTGACTCACGGCCAGTAATTCGCAGGGAGAGCGATAAGAAAGTTAGGCGTCATCGCGCCAAAGCAGCGAGACGTCAAACTAAGTAATGCCGGAACAATCGACAAACGTTCCCATATGAAATCCAATTGGAAGGAAGATGTCAAGTCAAGGATACATTCTACTATCTTTAAGAAGCATTAAATAACATTTCAGCTGTTTACCGAAGTGAATGTTAAACTTTGCATGCTTACGTGCATTTTGATGTCTACTCCAATTGATAAGAAATTAAGTTCCCAATACGTAAAGGCACGATATCGAGCAGAAAAGTTAATTATTATTTTTTGTTAGGTGCGTAATTCTAAAAGGTCGGAATGAAATAGGAAGCTCTGATAATCTATAGGGAAAGAATTGAAATCTTACAAAAATTCATCTATAAAATTCAAGGGTAGGCACGCTACCCACACCATGCTGTGCAGAACTCGACTCGCTGCTGATGAAAAGATTCGACTGAAAAAAATTTAGTCTTAAATATAATATTCCTTTATTAATTCAGTTTGTTCTTCATGAGTGTGACCATAAAGAGCTCACGATGCTAGACAGAGAGCAGCTACCATCATCTCAGAGCCCTGCTAATGCTGCAGCAAGCCTCCGTGAGCACGTCTCGCGGCAAACAACTATTGACAAAAGATCAGCCATGCGGCTGGAATGTCAGCCAGGTTTCAGCCACACATCGCTCAATAGTGAACAAATCATACGCACTACATGGGCCTTATTTTTGTACAGCAATTTGCACTATACAATTAATAGAAAAATCTGGAATTTTTAACCATTTTAATTTGCACTCATGATGCTTAACAAAAACACAAAATAAATTTGCAAAAAACGTTGAACTACGATTGTAACACTACCCCCAAATATTTTGAACGTTTGGAAGATTTCAAAGAGGGGCCAGCGACATCAACTACACAATGAACTTTCACTTGCTTCCTAACTGTTCTCCTGGGCTAAGCAAAGATTCATTTATTCGTCCAGTGACCGATTATGCAGACGAAAGGGAGGGCGAGGAAGCTGGATTACCGCGTCTAAGTAGCCTGCCGTACCATTCGCAATTAAAAGCTCACAGTTTTGCATTATAGCGGTGAATCCCGAATGTTCGTATCTGATTAACTGGTTAATGATTTTGTCATGAATTGAAAATGAGGATGAAACTCACTGACGTAATGAGACATTTATGTTGTCTGATGAATGCAAAGGCTTGTCTCTAGAGTAATATTGATGAGCCAAGACGATCGTTCACCTCCAAAACACAGCAGATACGAATTTGCAATTCATGGCAGTCCTTTATTTTCATTCAATGAACAGATGACGATAGCAATATTAACACGAAACTCGCTTCTTATCTCTCGTCTCAAATAAACAAATGGAAGTATTGCAGCAGGGGATGATGAAACACGAGAGTTTTTACTAACAAAGGAGGTCTTAATGACCCAGTAACAAGTGCAATTGGAACAGAACTATCGAAACAAAAATGCCCATGAAGACCTTAGAGCATTTGGGGCAGTGTGTATTAGAATTATTTGTCATATAGCATTGTAAGCCTGACGAAGAGAGTAACCAAACTGTAGAAGTTTCAACGTATGTTACGATTAATAATAGAAGGTCGTGTAATACCTGTACTTATTTGACTGGGTTAACTTAGAGAGCAGGAGAATTTTGAGCAAGCTGAAATCTTGTTAACAGCACACGAAAATGAATAAGTTTCCGTTCATTGAAAAAATCAACGACAATAATCATCATTTTGGAAGCAAAATATGCTAAACAGATGTTTTGGGACTGTCAAGTGTCAATTATCAATTATTTTATCAATCGTGCGTTTTCTTAGTTTTTGTCATCAGGATAATTTGTAAATAAATCGGGACTCTCTTTCGAGGTGCCTTAAATGTGTTGCAAAACCCATTCAACGAACCCGTTCAAGGGCCCACGTTTCATTTGTCATGCGTGCGGCTGTAAGGCATACAAAGTATAAAACGTTAAACCGTTTTCCCATGGAATGTTAATTATAGACCTATTGAACCTCGGACATCGTTAGCAATGGATTTCATTTGTTAGCAATCATTACTTCCAGTTGTTCCATGTCTTCAAACAGAACGGGCACCACAAAAAAATAAGACTTCCTCATCGTACTTAGTTTACCAGTGTTGAACCCTTTGAAAATATTTTTTCGGTAACACTTGACATAAATTCCGACTTACCGAGAGTTTATGCTTCAGGTGAAATACTCATCAGATCACGCCTTCACCTTCAACCTTCTCAAGACGATTCAAATACAAAAAATGTATCAAATATTCAGCGCAATGAAAAACTAAATCAAATAAGAAGCATTATTAAAGACTTCAGATAATTCTTTGTGCTTCTTAAAAGTTTACGATCAATAGTCATTAGACTTAGTGGAGTGCTGATTCCATACATGGAATCAGTAATCCCATAAATGGAATTGGTACGAATTAAATGATGGATTAGAATAATGTAATTCCATAAATGGAATCAGTGCGTTTCATAGATCAGCAATGTAATTAACAAGCGAGATTATATGACAAACCTTTACGCTTGCTACCAGCAAATTATGAAATTTGTTACAAGTAATGGCAATATGGAGTCGAGAATAAAAATTTCCAGCCAACTTTGATGAACCTTATTTACAGTAGGAGAATTACACAGGTTAAAATCCTCATTTAGCAAATCCACATATTGATGCCAATAAGTATCAATTAAAACGAGTTGGTGACATTAATACACAATTATTTATAACAGCCAATTACACCGACCATGCCCTCATTCTAAATATCATCCTCATAATGGAACTATTCACTATACTAATGTATATACATCAGAAAGGACAAGAACTATCAAATAATAGAAGTTCCATAGAAACAAATTAGTGTTTAATATTCTCATAAGATATCACATACAAAAACTATCATAATATTTTTTTAGAAGTTGTCTCCACAATCTGCTCATCAGAATCACTCAAGTCACTCTCATCGCTGGTGTCATCTGAAGAATCACATTCAAAAGCCTTGAGGAAATCCTCAGGTTTAAGCTGTTGTGAGAGATTCAGTGCCTGAAATACTGGACTGTCTTGCATGTCATCTGCCTGCACAACAGACAAGTTAATGACACTATCTTCATTATCCTCCACATTTTCCATGTTCAGTTTTTCTAGGTCATTCTTTGACATTTTCTCCAATTTGTTGTTTGATTCTGCCAAGGCTGGGATGAAGCTTTGTAGCTGTGCAAGGAGAGGACTTTTTTCCACCTGCAAATAATTGTGAATGTCATTAATGGTTTTCTTTGGAAATCTTAACTAACTAACTGACACAAGTAAATCAAAATATAAATTATGATATGTAGTAAAAAAATACACAGTAAATCAAGTGATGAGATGAATAATAACTGATAAATAAAAATAAATAGCACTGAATTAGACCTACATAATGCAAACCAGTAAGACAGAAGAAAGTTATTGCATACATATATATTCACATCCAGGATGTATCAGTGGTACCTATAGATCAAAGATGTAAAAATAAAATGCAAGAGATATTCTGAAAAATAAAATGTTCTCATGAAATGATCTAGCATCTCATGTCAAATATTGCCAACAGAAAATTAAGACAGGGCTATTATTCCAATGCAGTTTTCTAGATGAAAAATAAAATAAAGAACCTAAGATGATTAACAAAACTTGGTATTAATCATTGTCGTTTTCATTGATCAATAGGATGCAGTTTGAAGCACTGCACATCAGTAGCACTAACAGAAAGGGTTATAGTCCATGGATGAGTAAGGCATTGATTCCTGAAGATCTATCACATAGGTATTTAGAAATATAAGAATTCAGTGCATCAAATTTAATTTTAGTAAAATATAAAAATTTTGACAAGGTAATGAAAGGGTAATGAAAAATATTTGGAATATGGTAGGTACTTGCAGATATCCAGATCATGTAAAATTTGAAAATAAAAAAGAACTGAACTCACCCGACATATTCTTGGCTTTTCTTTGGGCTTGATTAAAGAATTTTTTTCCAAGAAGGATTTTAAAACAGTTTCTCGACCTGCAAGAAAAGGATTTGTTTAGATCTACTAAAAATACAAATTGAAGCAAATGCCAAGATTAAAATCATTAAAATAAAATAATTTTAATCTTCTACAAAATTTCTACAGTCAAAATTCTCATGCTGTTCCTGCATATATCAGAATTTAAATCTGTTTCTCAAGGAATTAAAACTTCTAAGAGTCCAACCTGCCCCATGATATTAGGATAGAATAACAATATGTATGTTAAAATTGCAGATATGATGAATGTAAATTATTTTACAAATCAAATCTTATGACTTAACCAAGTAATTATAACCTAGTTTCTTAAAATAAAAATTGAAATATATGGACAATTTTATTTCCAGTTTCCAAGCCATTTTATTGGGCAATAGTTTCAATCTACATCAAATATGGTAGCATTAATTATTATACTTGATGATACAGAAAATAAAGTAACCCCCCAGACAGGTTATTTTTCAATGCAGAGTAGAAATATAATGACAAAGCAGTTCAACATGGCTTTGCTCTGGAGGTTGTGTGCACTAAGGATTATGTTACGAGCATAAACATGCAGCTGTCTAAATTAGTATTGCAGGTTAAATTTGCAGAATGGGGTACTGTATTCAAGTACCCTGCTGGAAAAATGAACCAAGTTTCCCCAAGGTGCAAACTAATAGATATTTAAGTGTAGCTACCACAGCAATTGTGGTACAGCCATGATTCTATCAAATATAGAGTCATGCATATAAGTGGAAATATCTTGCATTCATATATATATATATATTTATTAAGCTGTGACTACATTTGGAGTTGAGATGAACTAAACTGCATAATTCAGAATAATTAAATATTAAATACCAATTTTTAGAAATTAACATAAATTCACTTACTGCCATCGCCTGAAACTTCTAGAAATGTTTTTCTGCCTCCATCCTGGTTATCCATAGCTCATAGGTTCTCAATCAACAACACTTGACTGGAAAAAGTTTTTTCATACATGAAAAATAAACAACTGAAAAGCTAAAACAATAGTCTCAAATTTCTAAAAACAATAATTTGTAGAAAATATATTACATAAGTAATTTAACAAGCAGTCTAGCAGGTTAGTCTGGCCTGAGCTGAATAATATGCATTTAAAAATTACTTTTTAAAGAGAACACTTCTAAAGAGGCAAGTGTCTCTAATGTTACAATGAATTTTTTATTTTATTTTTAAATATTAAAAAATATTATTTTACTTTTTTTCAATTTTAAAAAAATTTGTTTTTAAATTATTTACTCTGTCAATTTATTCAAGCATTGTTTCCAACTTTATGCAAGTGTGCAAAATTTCAGATCAATTGGACAGGTAGAAGTGTGTTAAATATTGATTCTAAGATTTGTAGCAGACAAACAAACAACAAGAAGTGAAGTTGAAGATAAGTGTTGAGCAGAAACCATCCATGAACAAGATTAAAACACACATGCTTGCAGATAATTCCTCTTTTCCAGGCCTTTTTATGGCTATAGCCCTGGCCAAATATCTTTTATAAATTAACGACACAGATTTCTGGGTGATTTTGTGAAATCATCTATGAAATGATTATTATAACCTTAAAAATTTGTTATATTCTGTCTTTAATTCAAGATTAGGGTTTGGCTTGTTAATGCCAGGAATTTCAAAATAATAATAAAGTTATTTTTTTCTATGCTAACTAAAAAAAGTAACATGTAAATAAAGATTTTTGAGACAACTTCTTACTTCTATTTACCTCTCAATTGTAAATGTAACAAAAAACTATTTTGCTCTATATATATATACCGTATCTATATATGTAACAATTTGACAATCAAATTTTAATGGTTAATCTAATCATTTCTTTCCAGTTTTCACATGCCTTACTATTTTACTATTTACTCTAAATTACTCACTGGTTTTAAAATTTCATTCACAGCATTAAAATTTAAATCATGATCTCATTGAGTACATTGACTAGTGTCTAGTGAGAGTGCATTATATTTTACATACCATGCCACTGCCAGTGAGTCTGACAGTCTAGGACCAAAAAAGCCCAGCCCCAAGGGCCAAAGGCCAAAGCTCCATAATCTATAATATTTACTTGCATTGCAAGGCCAAGCTTCCAAAGTTAATTGTCTCTAGTTATAAATTCACAAATTTAAAGATTGAAATTAAATATTTTAATTAGAATACTCATATTAGGGGTGGAAAATCTTTCTAAATGCCTAAAAGATCAATACAATCTCAACCAACCCTTCTTTTATATAAGCTAGCTAACACTTGTAAATTGTATAATGTAATTAATATATGACAAATAGTCAAAAAGTTAAAGACTACTTATAGCCTTATAAGAATGAGCTAAGCTGCTAGCTATGTACAATGTATTACAACACTTGATGACCTTGTACTGAAAACATACAATTCATTGGGATGTAATACACACTAAAGGCAACAGGTTTATATTCCAATTTGTCATAGTACTGGTACATTTATACTAAACCATGAATAACAATACCTCAAAATAAATTAAAGAATGCCACTCAAATGACTCAATATATTTAAATATATGAAAAAGTATAAAAATCGTGATTTTTTAATAAAAAATCAAATGATTTAATCAGTTTGATTTAATCATTGCCAACCCTGTTACTAGTTATACTACTAATATACAAAGATCAAATCTGTCAATATATGTAAGCATAATTCAAATACTGAATAAGAACCTAGCCTCCTCAAGAGTCAAGAAGCTCCTATCAGGCTCAGCTAGGAGCTAGCCTATTATGGTGGCAAACCACAGAAATTTTTAGAATCAGTTCATTTTTAATTTCCTGATATACTTAAGATTTAATTTTTAAAGCAAAATCTTATGTATGATAATGCTGGTACGTATCCATATAATACTTTGCTGGTCTAAGACCAGCAAAGTATCATGGTGGGCATTAGTCACCGCAAATCATGTCGTTTGGCCCTACAAGTGAAATATATTGTTCAAATTCAGCCTGGGTGACGGGGGAGCAGAGGTTGTAAAATAGAAAGATTTTAGACCATGAATCCTGGTGTGCAATTTCCACTGCCGGGCTTTGCATCTGGCCATCATGGTATGCATCCAATGCTACTGCTTTTTGTTGTAGTTGCACTCCAACCAACACCAGAAGTCCCCCAAAGTCAATTCTCTAACCTGTCGGTAGGTCACATATCCTGGGAAGTAGGAATCATGGAGAGTGCCTTTCCTATAGGTGTGTTTCTGTGATGCAGACCACAGAAGGGGTTGAATGGACCAGAAACAGCTTCATTTCAGATAGTTTTGCCATTAGCTCTTGGGCATTCCAGAGAAACACTGATTGAATAGGCATTAGGATGACAACAGTTGGCTAATCAGTGAGGCAAGAAGAGGCTGGAAGATTGTGGATAGTAGACTGTCAGATGCAGATAAGTATTCTGAGAGGGAGTGTAAACAGTGAACAAAAAGTGATTTGAAAAAATTTGCCAGGAGATCAACAAATGAGGATTTTGTTATGGGTTCTTCTGGTTGATTGGTAGCAGGGGATGCCGTGAAGTTTTGTGAGTTGAGGCAGAGGCAGAAGATCTGTAGCGTCAGACCAGAAATGACCTCTTAGGATACATTGGTATTCTTCAGACATGTGCGCTGTGCAGTGGGGTAGGAGAGCCTGGGTTTTTTCTTTTACATGAGGGGGCATCAAAGGAGGGGCAGGGTTGCCCTGGTGTTAGTCCGAATGAGGCATAGGAGGCTGGCCGCAGTGAGTTTGCATGGTGCATTGGGTTTGGAGCCCTGTTTTCTGGAAGCTTTGGTAGAGGCATGACAGTGGTCACTGGTATATCACTGGTCTGTATCGTGTTTCTTGAAGAGGGTTGACTAGGTTGGGTTTTTGTTTGTACGTACAGAGCTGCATATTTCTTTGCGGCCATCTCACGGGAGAGAACTCTAGATGCAACAGGGGTGAGAACTCTAGATGCAAGATTGCCATGGCCTTTTGGGTCTAGTCTTTGACAGGAGATGGAACTGTGGCCAAATCTTTGGCAACTGCAGCAGCAGGTCAGGGGGGGGGGAGGGGTGGCAAGGTAGGAGTGTACTTTAAGTGAGACATTATTGAAGAATACCTTGTCTGGTACTGCCAAGGGGCAAGGAGCACTTGATTGCTATTTGCATTGCTTGAAAACTGCTGTTGTTTGGATTTGCAACTACATGGCTTGGGAATAGCTTTTTAACTGAGATGATTTTATTTGCATCTTGGTTAGCATTGAGAGTACGCTCGGCTAGGAGATCATCAGTGGTATAGCTCAGAAGGTAGTCAAGGTACTTGTCCTCTTACGTCTTACTCCTCTATATCTGAGAAATCAAATATTACTTCCCCTTGGAACATGGGTGGCTATCTAAGGATAAGAATTTTGTATTTAATTCCATTGTGTTCATAGTAGTGCTCTTTGCTCTGAGTTGGTAAACTGGTTTAATTTATTGGCCAGTACTTCCCTAGCCCAGTGATTAGGGTGCCCTTCATATTTTGGCAGACTATCAGGTTTGAATGATGAACTGTAATGCTGGCCAGCTTTTGGATATTTGGGCATAGAAATTGAATGGCAGGGCTTTTTTAACTTCTCGTAGCAGAAGAAAGGTGGTAGATGAGTGACTGGCAGGCAGTGCTTCAAACTGAAACTGGGCACTGGGTGGTGTTGTTTGAGGCAGGTTCTGAAAAAGTTGATGAAAGGACAGGTTTACTAGTATTTATAGTATAGTTTTAGACACTAGTATTTATAGATTTACACTGGGTTTCAAATTAGACTACATTATTACTACAACACCGCGAACTTTGGTTGTTAAGCGAAAGCACCACACTTTTTTTTTTTTTTTAATTTGATTTTAAGACTTTGGGTGTGAAACAGTCACACCTCCCAGCCTGAGCACAACTTGATTTTTCTTGAAAAACTCCAACTCAACTGCCTCTTCACTTCACTTTGAATCTTTCCTCATGCTCTCACAAAGGGGTTTTTGTGTGGAAGAAAATAACAAAGGAATTAGGCACTGATAATTTTCATAGGGTGTTCACCATGCTGCATTTTAGCAGGTATTGTCCCAGGTGATGAATGACTGCAGTTCTCCTTTTTTGTGAAACCATGTATTAAATTTCATAATTATTGGTTACGAATTGAGGGAATAAAACGTGGCTACGTGACGGAATTTGCCCGTTTGCACCCGTTTTACCGTTTTATTTGCAAAGTAGATGAGTTAAAATTATAAAAAAAATCGTCGCGACTGCGCAATAAGCATGTTAAAGCATATATCAACTTTCATAATTATTGGTTACGAATTGAGGGAATAAAACGTGGCTAAAGGCAGTGCTGGTATAGGGCAGGTTCAGGGCCGGGCTGGCCCACGCTGTAACCCACGCTAACGCCCACGCGCTTTTGTCCGACCGGTAGGAAACAGCAATGTTAGTTTCGATCTTATAATACAAGAGATTCTGCATGTGTTGCTTATGAGTTATATATAGTTGATGGGCATTCATTTTAACAGCAGTGGACAAGTGGTTAAAGTTCCGCGCACCTACCAGCTCCATGTGACAGTTCTGCTCAAAATCAGTGAGGTGTGTTCGAGACCTTATGCAGAACTTTTGGAATGAATTTCCATAGCAGGTTTTCCACGCATAACTTAGTCAAATCAGAACCAATCAGGTATCATAAGTTTGTCAATGACAGCATTGCTAATGACTAATTATATTTTAAATTTCAAGCAGAACCGTTCATAATTGGAAGAGTCGTGATTAGACAAGTTGCTTGAGTCTACAGGTGCATTCGGAGTAGTGTCGAACAGCGGTCTCATACAAGGCCCCCTCCAACACTTTTGTGACGAATTTTTAAATAAATTTTCATAGTAGGTTTTCCAATCATAAATTCGTAAAATCAAAACCGATCTGGAATAGATAAAAAATGAATACATTTATTCATAATAAAGGCTCATGCGAGTGTTATCCCATTTTTTTGTCTGCTACGATTTTAATTTATTTGCTCAATGCTGGCATCGGCTTGCCCGGCGCTATCCGACCACAGGTCTCGGAGAAGTTAATTTTCAATAATCCAATCAGAATCACTTCGAAAACGTAGACAATTTATATCAAATTATTTTCGATTTGGTTGTCAAAGTTTAATCGACACTTTAAGAGGCTTAGCTCAGTATGTATCCCAGTAATAATTATGTCCTTACTAGCTGTTAACGAATGCCGGTGTTTGGACTCGATCGCACCGTTTGCAGCCAAGCAGGTTGTGAACTTGCGATGGCAGATTCAGATTGGCTGTCAGTCGCTTGATAGACGTCACTGTGAGGAGTCGTTCCGAAGCGTGCGATGTGTTTTCATCTGAGAACGCAATCATTGCAGATTAATCGCTGTCGTTCATAAGTAAGTTCAATAATTTAAATAAAAGAATTATCGTAAATGTTACTACGAAAACTTTTTGCGAAATCAGAGTTTTAAGAATGCAAATTAAACTCATTTTGTCATACATGTCGTCATACATACAAGCGTAATTTTTTTTTTTTTTTTTTAAAGGCCTCCCACATTCACCATTCCAACAAAAAAAAAAAGGAATTGATTTTATTAATTAAAAACAGGGAATGGTTTCATGTCAATGATCAGGGCCCCGACCTTAACGCCTCTGATGGTGGCCTACACCGACTCCGAGGGTCACTGAGCTGTGACGCGAGCGAGGAGCGGGCCCACGTCGAACTTTTCTCTGACTGCTGTTAG